>NW_015505857.1:573969-590514 GCF_001515645.1 Sinocyclocheilus grahami
TGTATGGAGCCAGATCGGCCTAAAAAATAACACATTTGCAAAACAAAATTCATAAATGCACAGCACAATTTACATTTACAAAATCCGATTCGTAAATTCAAAACACAATTCATAAATACACAAGTAAAAGCATAAATATTTCCCCAAATGCTCACACAAATGCATCTTACCTAAATAAATTTAAAATGTTTACACAAATATGTATATATCAAGTTCTTGAATTAATTTCCATCACACATTTATGAATAATGGTACATGTATTTATGGATCGTTGAATCTGCATTTGCAGATCATCACACATGCGTGGACTGCTTTGAATTTGTGTGCGGTATTTTTGAGACCTTCCTGGCAGGTTAAGACTCATAAATATCTTTTTTTTGGAGGATGTTCCGTTCAGCCAATCTCGGTGAGCTTTTAATCCACCAATCAAAACGCTCTTTACTGAATAGACTCAAGAAGCTCAACGCTGCGCTTGAACTGTGCAGTGTTCCATGATCGGGTCCTTGATATAAAGATTTTTTAATGGGCAGTGTTGGGCAAGTTACTCTTAAAAGGAGTAATCCGTAATCAGTAATTTAATTACATTTTCAGAGTAACTCCCGATAAGTATTCGTTATTAAAGCATCAACATTCACAGAACACTGTTATTTTTAACTAAAGCAAGCGGCTGCTGCGTGCATGGTTTGGTATTGTAATGAGCCGGCAGTGAGCACTAGCAGTCAGGTGCATTATGGGTATTTGTTTAGAGTTGATTTATGTGTTAATTAAGCAAGATGGTTGAGTTTTTGCGTTAGCAATGTTATTTGTGTTTATGTTCAAGTTAGTTCGGGTGGGTTTGGTTCATTTACTGCCTTGTTATAAAAAGTGTGGCTGTCACTGTCATGAGAGAGATGTGTAGGGGAGACACTTGGCAATATGGCCTTGCTTGTGTATGTTCTTATTCTGTATTTAGAATTAAAGGAGAAAGATGACGGCTCTGGCTTCTGCTGGAGTGTTCTGTGTGTGCGCTCCAGTTCACAGAGACACTCCGGGTTTTGCGGTGTATGGGACGCGAATGTTCACAGTCTCCAGTAACCAAAATTTAAAGTCTGTAAGTGTAGATCGATATAGTATACTCTATCATAAGAAAATGCCATCAGATAAAAAAAGACTTTATTCAGTCATTGAGTGTGGTTTTCATTCTCCGTGCTGAAATCTCTCCGCTGTGTGTGTTAGAAATCTCCCTTCGGTGCTGATAGCTGTTTGTAATGCCTGATCAAAAGTTACTGTGAACCTGATACTACTACTAACAACAACAACAACAACACATTACATAATTGTTGTTATTAAATGAAATATCTGGACATTTAACACTTATTTGATAACATTACAGATTGATCTGAATAAACAGGGTATGTGCAACTTTGGTGTATAAGACAGCAGGCTAACCGGGTAGCTGTATTTTGTGCGAACGGTATAAATACTGATATTTAAAAGATAGAGTGCAACAGGGATTTTCGTTTTTAAATACATTATAGAGATAGTGGGTCCAGGGTGGCCTTAATTTAGTGGAATCTTTCGAAGGTCTTATTTTGTTCCATTCCTTTCTATTAAGAGTGATGGTAAACTGTTTACGCACCTTTTGTGCTGTCCTGTAAATATTTGGACCAGCATCTCCCAATGGTGCATTCTCACTTGTTTCAGTTCCTTCCAGGTTCACTCTGGTATCCTCTGGGGCAATGTTATTTAGACCACTATCCTCAGTTGAACTCTCTCTTTCCAGGTCTGCTGTGTCCTCCTGTGAATCCATGTTATTTTGGACAATATCATCTGCCTCAGTGTCCTCTTTCCAACTCATTACCGTGTCTATGGTAGATCAGATTGAACAGTAAGTGTATATTCATGAATATTTTGACATGAAAATTAGATATTTATGGTCAGCACTTGTTTTAATTAAATCTGAACAATATAAGAATAAATAAATGCTGGAACACATGGTAAATGGAGATAAAAGTCTGGTGTGGTATCAACAGTGGTTTGAATATCTTTGTCCATGATTAATACATGATGCTATTATTTACAAGAAAGCTAAAAATGTATTTCTTTTAGAAACAGTCTGTTAACATTTGTTCATGGTTAGACCGAATAATATTTGGTTTGATAGTATGATTCTTAAAGCAATTAATTAATAATTGTTTCTGGAACACATGGTAAATAGAGCTAAAAGTCTGGTGTGGTATCAACAGTGGTTTGAATATCTTTGTCCATGATTAATACATGATGCTATTATTTACAAGAAAGCTAAAAATGTATTTCTTTTAGAAACAGTCTGTTAACATTTGTTCATGGTTAGACCAAATAATATTTGGTTTGATAGTATGATTCTTAAAGCAATTAATTAATAATTGTTTAACAATAAGTTGGGCCACAGCTAAAGTGTCTTAATATGTTGTGGGTCCACTATATACAATTGCTATTGGATGACATAATTATAGAGGCAGACAAAATAATTTACCTTCATTTGTCATAATGTCTCCTGGCTCCAGTGTTGTTTGCTCACTTGGATTGTTCATGGCTAGTTTGTCCCTAACACCATTTCGGTTTTTGGTCCATATGACCCATAACCAGTGCCGATTCTTTCTTGTGTCCTCACCAAATAAAGCAATGGATACATCTGACCATATGTCAGATGAATATCCCTGGTCCCTGTTTAAAATATCAGGTTTTAAAAACTGAAACACAACGGCTTCCTTTCCTCCTGCTTCTGCCCATACATCTGTCCTTTTTACTACTTGTCCTTTTTTAGTTGATGGGTTTTGACCTTAGTCTTCTTACTCTTTTTTTTTTTTTGCTCTGAAGAACCCACAGTATTGCACCTTTTAAAGTTTTGGTATATCTAACACCCGCTGTTCATCAGATGATTGCTCCAGTTTGTCCTGACTGGATAGTAGTACCTCCCACAGAGGGACATTCCCACAAAATGTTATGTGAACACTACCAAAAAAAAAACACACAATAAAGGATTCTGCAGAATGAGCTAAGTTGTCTCAATAAAAAGCTAATTCCATTTAAATCTTTGTTTGGACTTTAAACATACCATTTTTTAGATTATTTAGTTTTCAATATAAGATGACACAGCCTAATGAACATACTTAATGTTGTTGAATGGACCGACTTAATATTCTCTCTTTTATGTTTTCCTGTTATATTTAGCATTCATTTTATATTGCACTCACACAATATCATTCTCTATGTGCACTGAGTGAGATTACAGCTTTGCAGAACTGTCACTGTCCATGGTGCTGAATTCATCATGTAATTAATAACACTCAGAAAACACAACATCAAACAGAATGTTTATTTGGACAGGCACTTCAGTGACTTTGAAATAGTTACAACAATTTCATCAAAACTTTTTGTAAACATTTTGTGCCTCTGTTGTTAAATTTGGGCCTGTTTTGTGTTGATTTCTTTAGTGACACATGACAAATAAATAAACCAATTATTCTGAAGTCACCATTTTAACTGTACTGAGCATATATTGCCCATTTTTCACCTCTTTTTTATTTAAGTGTGAATTTGTGATCATTATAATGTAACATTGTTCACAGGTATGACTGAACAGACTGGATTGTGCCTTATTTTCAAAATCAGTAGTTCTCAACAAATTCCTGGAGGACCCCTAGTAATGCAGATTTTGTAAGTCTCCTTAATCTGTTACCTTAAGACTGCAAGAGCTGAATGAGGTGTGCCAGAGGGGGACATACAAAACATGCTTTACTAAGGGTCCCTCCAGGACTGGGTTGAGGACCACTCATCAAAATGAATTAATTTTATCAAAGAAAACCCTACCTCCCCAACCAACCAGTCATGAGGCCTCAATGATTAAAATGACCTGTGATGCAATAGGTATTTGAGTTTCCAATCAGACATTCTTAGAATTCCAACATAAAGATTTGTAAGATCTGCAAGTGGTCTCATTGGTAGTTAAGGGGTGAGTTTATGGCAATGCCACATATTTGGCCTCACAAATTGTTTACTTAATTTACTTAATTTTGTTATTTGTACTTTACAGACACCCTCTAACAACAAACACACAAGCCAAACCAACACACAAGCAAAGGAGTTAAAGACTTTATTAGACTTTATTAAAAAGACTTTATTGCACACTTTTTAAAAAAAAAATTTATTTATACAATTGAAGTTACCTGAGGTTTAAGGTGCTCTGATCCATGGGGTTAGTGGCTGCACTCCACGTATCAGCAAACAAAAGGGAGACTTGGTGTCCCAGTGTCATCTTTATGCTGTGTCACAGGAAATTGGTTCATACCATTATGTTCCTAAGAGGGTAATCTTTATTAATTTAAATTTTTCTTGTTTATTTATTTATTTGCCTTGTGCAGTTAAATGTTTTATGATTTTGTTATGTTGATAATTATTTGGTTTGAATGTCATAAAATAAATGTTGATTTTATTTGATTATTGAGTTGTTGCCTTCTATTATGTTTTGGTTGTGGCTAATATAGTTAAGCATGTTTTGGGGTCTTTTTGCTTTGCATCAAACTACAAGGAAAATAAATGTTGTAATTAAGTGGTATTTTGTGTGTGTTTTGTACAAGATGAACACAGGGATTTTATGTTGTGTTATGTTAGGATTTACAGAGGTTTCTGTTATATTGGTTTTGTAGTGTTACCGTTGTGGTGAAGAGTAGAGCATGTGGTTAGGTTGAGGATGGAAAGACAAACTTTGGGACTACATGTACTGCATGTTGTTTGACTATTTACATGTAAGTGTTTAATGAGCGCGAACTACATTAGCACATGCTAGTGTGCTGTTGCTAACTAGCACTTAACTATAAAGATCTGATTGAATGTGATGTGTATGCAAGAAAGCTGTACATAATTATCATTGTGATGAGTGGGGTGCAACTGAGATCCACTGAAGTGAGGCTTGGCGGCTCCCATGTCTCTTAGCCCCACCCCACTTGTCACACAATTTGTAAAGCTCTACAAACTTAAGAAAAAAAATTTAGTTTGTTTTTCAAATGTTCTGAGGCAAAAAGTTTCCTCAAATGTTTTGAGAATTCTTAACTTATCAAGTTTAAAGTGAAACAATGGGTTAGTAAGCCTAAGTTGGTTGATTTATGCATAGTTCATATTTGTTAATGGGCCTACAGTTATTTTGGAGGCTGCTATTGTTAGGCAAGGCAAGGCAAGTTTATTTGTATAGCACATTTCATACACAATGGTAATTCAAAGTGCTTTACATAAAATAAAATAAAAACAATAATCACAAAGCAGTAAGCAAAAACGTCCGAACGGTAGCGAAGCCGGACCTAAAGCATCTATATTATTTTTTCCATTATGTATAGATATAAAACATATAAAGTTGTTCAAAGCTTTAAATTAAATACAATTTTCTTTCTTAAATATCCTTCCTGCTTCTTTAAAGAAACACAATCATGAAACCATGATTAGTTTTTTTCCAAGTAGCTTTTAAAAAATAAAAAAGATTTTATTAAGAATTATTTTAGATTTTATTTTTAAATACCCCATTAAAGTTAACGACAGATATTCATTTCTTTTAGCATTATCATTATTAAGAAAATATGACAGCAACTTACTCACATTGTTACAAAGATATGTAGTGATCTTCACACGGGTACCAATTGTGTGGTATGCCATACACAAGACACTAGATGCTGTGGGTTTGGTCCCACATCATCTCAGGTGTGTGTGTGTGTCAGATGACCTCTCCGTACTTTTACCTCGGGGCACCAGCTAAGGAATATCACCTTAACAATATCAAATGATCCAAATGGATCATACAATAAGAAAAATTATGTGCATTGGAGGAAGGAAATCAGATGGTTTATCTAAAGGGTTTTGAGAGTTGGCTTGTGATTACCAACACAAGAAAGACACAGTTGTAACAAAAAAAAAAGAAAAAGAAATTAAAAACTAAACATGCAATTATATTTTAGGGGTGTAAAAATGTGAAAAGTTTGATCTCCTTTGTTCTAGCCATTGTTACTGCATGGGCAGCAAAATTGCATGCTGCATCTGTAGGTCAAAGGAATTTATGGTCATCTTAGCCTAGGCCTTAGAATGAAAGTAAAAGGAGGGTTTTGGTAAAAAGGTGAATCTTTTGGTCCAATTAAAATGCCCTCTCCTGGGCGCTGGGATCGCCTTTTTTGGCCAAGCAAGATGTCTGGTAGTTGTCTTAGCCTCCTTATCTGATATCACTGGACGTTTGGTTGTGTTAGTCCATTGGCATCCAATCAAATTGTAGCAAACCATCCTCCACTATAGCAGTTAAAGAGGGCCAATTTCATAAACTGGGCCCCCTGGAAAGTCATCTTGTCTGCTGGTGCACTACATGCATATGTTCACATTTCAGCAAAGCATGCCGATTTGCATCTAAAAACTTCAGTGACATGTTGGCCAAAAATGCCATTCAGCTGATTAATCACATTATCAAGGCTTGCTTAAAAGCTGTGAAAAGGTAAGTCTTTCCATTAACAAATCTTTGTGCTGTGGTGATAGGCTATACTGAGTTTGTTTTAGTGCAACTATAAAAAGCAATGCACTTAGCTTCTTATCAAATTGGAAAATGTAAAAAACATGTTTTTCAATAACATGACAAAATTCAGAACCATGGACAGTGACAGTTCTGCAAGACTAAATATTGATCAGTGAATATGGATTATGATATTGAGTGAGTTTAATGTTATATGAATACTGAAAACAGCATAAACATAAAACATAATAATATATTTATGTTAATTCAACACCTTGTCAACAATGTTGCATACCTCATAAGGATCACAGCTCTGTATCACACAAAATGACAAAAACAGAGATGAAAAGACAAGAAAACCTGGACTATAGTTTGTTTTGTAAACTATTTATGAGGATTTCCAACTTGTTTTAGAGCAGTCGGTCACTCCTTTCAAAAACTATTGAAGTGGATAATGTGTGATTGAGAAAAACATAAAAGGCAAATATATGTACACTGAAGAGTATGCTCTATAAGGTCAAATAAACAATTTTCCAACTCGTTCTGGAGCACTACGACCCTTTTTTCTAAAGCTACTGAAGTGGACCATGTGTCAATGGAGAATCCCATACAAAATGTCATTAATAGGTATGGAGCATATAAAGCAAAAACTTGTACAATAAAGAATTGTAGCTTGGTCTTTGAGACTAAATAAAGAATTTACAATCTTCCTGTTTTTTCGAGACCTATTGAACTGTGTAAGGTGTCAGTGAAGAAACCAATGCAATACGCTGGGAGCATAAAGCAATAACTCGCACAATAAAGAGTTGCAGTATGTTCTTTCAATTGAGCTAAACATTTTAAATTTTGCTGTAGTAAAATGTTGCTGAAGTGTAGTGTGTTATTTAATGTAAAATGAATATTATACAATGTGTACTGGGTAAGTCAGTGTCTTCCTTCAAAAGATATTGAGCTGGAAGGTGTGCCATTGAAGAACCCCATAGAATACAGTGATGATAGAAATTGAACATCTAGAATAAATAATGGCACATTAAAGACTTGTAGTATGTTCTTTAGGTTAAAATAAACATTTTCCACCATGTTCTAGAATAGTCCATCGAGCTTTTTAAAAGCTATTGAACTAAATGGTGGGTCATTGAAGAAACCAATACAACACTTTTTTATGAAGTAGTACAAATTGACCACATAAGGAAAATTTCTGCACAGTAAAGAGTTGTAGTATGTTTATTAGGGTGACGTTAAGATTTTCCAGTGTGTCCAGGACCAGTCCATCAAGCCTTTTAAAAGCTATTGAACTTAATAATGTGTCACTGAAGAAACCACAGTAATTAACACAGTAATAGCACCAAAAAAAATACAGTTGAGGCACAAATTGTTTATTAAATATATAAATCATAAATGTATCATATATCAACATACTCTGGAACGTTTTAAATAAAAGCTAGCAGCGCTTTTCAGCTCAAATAAGTCTTTAGCAACTTGTAATAGAAGCATCATGTAATTTGTAGACGGTCCCTCTGCTGGTGATGACTCACACCATTCCATAGGCATACACCTGTTTTTCAGCCTTTTAAAAAACATCGACTTCTGCAGACAAATGGATTGTAGGTACTGCTCATTATAGTCGGTAATGAAAATTAATTGTAAGTATCCTTTTTAAAGGCATATTAACTAAGCTATTGAACACGGAAGTAAAACCAACTTTAGTCAATGCCAGACTGTCAGGATTAGGGATGGAGCCAAATCATCTCTCTTTCATTTCACTAACGTTACTTATTTACAAAGAGTATGTTTATCATCACTAGATTATAAGGATTCTGTGGACTTTTATATATATATATCCCCCCCCCCCCTTTTTACCCAATTGCAAACAGGACAACGCAAGCCTTAAGGAAAGCTGAAGAAAGCCTGTTCTCTGCATTAGTTCTCTGAGAGCAGGCTATACTTCCACAGCCTAATGTTGTGTCAGTACTAGTTACAGCTCATATTCTAACCACCCCCTTACTTGTTTCTTACTTTGTTTAGTAATTATTACACAATACTATTATAAAACTACATTTCATGATTATTTATTTTACTTTAGAATTTACTATTAATTTATTCTTCATTATTGTCTATTCTGTATTATTCCACCCTTGATATTACATATTCTACTTGCTATTATTCATCTATTTATTATGGTATTATACATATAATTTATTCTATTATAAATCTATTATATACTGTTGTACTCGCTTTTTATATTATTCACTTTACTACAACTTGTACTTAGGCCTGTTGCAATAATCAATATATCGACTTATTGCGCAATATATGTACATGACCTCAATCATTTTTTGGTGACGCAATATATCACCCATTATATTTACATAAAAATTAATGTCACCATGTTTTTTGCATTCCACTTGCGCCTGTGTCTTCTGCAGCTTCTCGAGCATAACGTGGTGTAGTCATGAGGTGCTAGTTCACATTTAAAAGATGATTCTACAAAAACAGTTTCATCTGCAGATATGTCTTGTTTAGGGATCTGTGCCTTTGTGCATATGGACATCTGAGTGCTGAGTAGTGCTTGTGTTTCTCAGCAATAGTGTGCACCCTTACTTTACAGAGAAAAGAAGGTCAGGGGAAAATCTGTAGATGGAAAAATCTTTGTGCATTTTTCTTTTTTTCTACTTGTTACTTTGCACTTTTTGTTAGAAAATGTTTATTTACTATTTATTCAGGTTTTTTAAGGTGTCTGATATTTTGATACTTAATTTCCATGATTTAAATATTCTTAAGAATTAATAGTTTGTTGTCATTTGGAAGTGTGTAGGCCTTCTTGCATTATTATGCTGTTACATTATGATTATATATTCAGTGGCATAAAATGGTTTATAAAATGACAATAATATCGCTTATCGCAATTATTTCTGGGGCAATATATCTCACAACAAAAAGATGTTATCGTGACAGGCCTTCTTGTACTACATACACTTTTTATTATTACATATCACTTTTACTGTGCACTGTATCAGTGCATGATATTTGACCACTGTAACTGTAAGCTTTAATGGATCCATAAGGGTTTGTCAGTTGCGTTTGTTATTGTTTGTTGTGGAGTTTATCTGTATAGAGTGCTATCAAAATAAAAAGCAGACTACCAAGAGTGTCACTTTTTGATTTGTATTCGCTGGTTTTATTAAATTTTCTCACTGATGGTAAATGATTAGTGCTTAAAGATGTATTATTTAGATTTTCTTCCAGTATTTCAAAGGGAATGAGCTGTGTTCTGACCTGAAGCACAA
The DNA here is from genome assembly GCF_001515645.1 of Sinocyclocheilus grahami. NCBI lineage: Eukaryota > Metazoa > Chordata > Actinopteri > Cypriniformes > Cyprinidae > Sinocyclocheilus > Sinocyclocheilus grahami. The sequence continues at coordinate 583,756 of NW_015505857.1, forward strand.
GAAAAGCTTACCCGTAAAGCACAAGAAAAGCCTCACAAACATGGCGGACGCGTTGCCGTATCGCTGCAATGGCTCAAAGCGGCCAATGAGGCGTCTAGGTATTTATTATGTCTATGGTCGCCACGACACACCCATTCATTCTTCTTCTTCTTCTTGTTTTATGGCGAATAACTCCTTAGGAGCATTGCCGGCACCTACTGTACTGGAGGTCAAGTAAACTTTCACTTTAGCTGATGAGTCTGAAATTTCAGTTAAACAAAAAACCCAATTGGTGGATGCTCCTCTAACACTCACTATTAGCTCGTCATGCCCCACATTAGGTAGAATAATCCCATATTAAGTGCATCTATCTTTATAGAGATTGAAAGAGGCTGGAATAATGGTATATTTTTGCTGGCTGCCAGCACATGTATGAGAATGGGTTATGCGATGTATGTGGTGTATCTGAAAATATACAGTGGGTACGGAAAGTATTCAGACCCCCTTAAATTTTTCACTCTATGTTATATTGCAGCCATTTGCTAAAATCATTTAAGTTAATTTTTTTCCTCATTAATGTACACACAGCATCCCATATTGACAGAAAAACACAGAATTGTTGACATTTTTGCAGATTTATTAAAAAAGAAAAACTGAAATATCACATGGTCCTAAGTATTCAGACCCTTTGCTGTGACACTCATATATTTAACTCAGGTGCTGTCCATTTCTTCTGATCATCCTTGAGATGGTTCTACACCTTCATTTGAGTCCAGCTGTGTTTGATTACGATCCCGTCCGCATTTTCGGTGGCCCTAGAAATGTAACCACACTTCAGAACATTTCGGCTTGCCCTGTGTGTTGTTTGAACGAGTTGCAGGGGTGACCTCACGTCACAGGGTCTCTCTTTCTCTCTCTGTAGCATATGCTATGCACCCAGATGCGTTCTCAGGTACCGAAATCTGGCACCGATTGATTTAACGTGAATCGTTACTCAGCAGTACCAACGCAATTCGGTCTGTACCCTTAAAAGTACCGAGTTCGGTACCCAACCCTACTTGTAATGCGTTACCCCCAACACTGATCGTCACTGCAGAATAAAGTCTATCGTTAGAGATATATCGTGTTTTCCACAGCACCTCTCAGACAGCATGCGATCGCAAAAACAGATCTCTTTCGTGCTTGAGACGCAAGCATACAATTATGTCAGAATGCCCATCGTGTGCAGTATTCACATAAACACAGTCGGTTATGTGTTAAATAAACGGAAACAGTCAGGTGTGTTTCAGTATATTGGATCCGTGCAGTCCCTCTTAAAGGGACAGCAGCCTAATTTACCTGCTGCTGTCTGTCATTAATGTGAATCACTCACTGCACTCGACTGAATCACTTCTGTATCTTTAATAAGAATCAGTTCATGCTTGATTGATACAGTGAAGACTGCAGTGTTTTATTTATACACTTCATTCAATTTCTGTATCGGTCTTATCGCCCACCCCTAACTGCTGTTTGTAATTAAACGAATGAAGGCGTAACACACATTGGAGTTTGGACTGCTAAAGCATCCTGCTAGTAACGTGAAGGTCATGGGATTCTCAGGCGACACATACTCATGTAATATACAGCTGAAAGACACTTCTGTCAAATCATTAGCTCTGTGAAATCCTGTAACTCTTTTGGGGAAACGCTAAGAGGTTATATATCTGAAAATAACCTGCTTTCCTGCTCTATCCTGTCAGAATTCAGAAAGATGGATGGAAGCTCTCTGCTGAGTCCTGCCTGTCAGTCCCGTGTGACATTTGACCCCAGGAGCACGCCCACCTCATCGCCTGTTGGCGTAAAGAGAGACATTTTTCAGTTTTCTTATTCAATGCATAATAATGTCTCTTTCTTATTTTCTCCAATTGTTATATTAATCAGAGTATAAAGGGATACCAAACTCTCAGCCCACACTGATCATGCAAACGAGTCCGCTTTGAAACAAAGAGACTTCTTTCTGCCTGAAATCACACCTTTTTCACTGGTCAAGCCGAACTCAACGGCAGGTTGCAGCTCTTCAGGACTGACGCGGAAGACTCCCTTCACTTACGTCGCTGTGTGATTACAGAGCATCAAACTCATAAGCCTAACTTTCACAACTGTTGCAAGTGCACTTTATCAAAGCATGTATGGTGTTAACATAAAAACAAGCAAATAAAATAAAATCACTGAAACAGGTCAATAGCAATATCTATATCCAAAACATACTACAACGATATATCTGCCAACTTTGTCCTTGTCTTGCTACTAATATGAATGACAACTCCCCTTTTGCCCCTCTGTCATAGAACATTTAAAGCTGAAAAGTAGATGGGTGCATCAGGTTTCTTTGTCTGAGAGATGCGTGCGTCTCTTGTAACATGGTAATACCATATCAATTGTTTCGTAGCAACCGTCCTACATTTGAGCTTGTGATCATTTCTGAAATGTGTGTACATGTGATTCAGAAAAATAAGCGTATGGGAAATAAATTCGCACACCACTGTTCCAGATGTGAAATTATAAATGTGAAACATATATTTATAAACACCCTTTAATTAATGTCTGTGACGAGTGGGGGCGGGGCCGAGAGCCGTGGGAACAGAGCGAGGCCGGTGGAGTAATTGATAATGAGCGACACCTGCACCACTCACCGGTCTCGAGTCCCATGGAGGAGCTCCGGAAGGATAAAAGGGAGGAGTGACGACAGTGAAAGACGAGAGAGGACCAGGCCTGGACTTTATTTTGTGTTTTGTGTGCGGCAGTCGTCCGTGAGGGGCTGCTGCTTTACTTTAATTTTGTGTTTATTTTATTAAAGTCTTTAAACGTTCGCCGGTTCCCGCCTCCTTCTTCCCGAACTACGAACTTTGTTACAATGTCATTAGCTTATAAAAGAACACCCGTTCAATTCCCTTGAGAATGGCGAGTGGCAAGAAAAAAGTTTTTTAGCAGGGGCTCTGTTGCCGGAGCTAAAGGTTTGTGTAAGGACACTTTGGGAGCCTCTCTAGTGGGATCTCAAACTAAACAAAGTTTGTGGCCTGGCTGTGTTTCACAGACCGTAAACGAGGTGGAGGCAGCAAAGGACCCTGAAGGAAGCACACTTGCTGCCTTTCGGTAAAATTAGGCATTCTGGCACTAAAATGCCATTCACATGATTTGTGGAGATCTATTCAATTCAAGTTTATTTGTCTAGCGCTTTTCACGATACAAATCATTGCAAAGCATGTACCTGTACCTGAGGGAAAGCTGAAGTGCGCGTCTGAAAAGTCTCCTGTTTGTTGTGGTCGCAAAGAGATACAGCCGTTCTGCGTCTTAAGTTTTTAATAAATACATAACTTTATATTAGAATGATTTTGGCAAAATGGCGCCCCCCTATGTGTGGCACCCCTATGCACTGCATACCTCGTTTTTGCGCCACTGCTCATTAGTTGCCATAGACATTCATTGGACCACACCCACGCCTTGTTAGTTTCCATAGTAACTAATTTTGTTCCCGCTTGTATATGGCTGCGTTTACACTTGCACCGGATCCACATGCACATTGAAAAGACAAGTGTAAACGCGCTTCTGATGGGAATGGTATCTGATCAGCGTGTCCTGGTCCAGAGGTAGTCAAGGACGCGCTCGGATTTCAGTGTAATGTAACCACAATCTAGCCCTCGTGTCTGCATTCACAGGTCGACGTCACGCAAAACTCCCGAATTGTCAGAAGGATACAGAACAACAGAGCAACAACAGAACCTGAATTCACACGTTTCTGAGTTATCACACACCTGCAGTTGTCGCACCACAACAGCGTGAGGCTGTCTACACTGGACACGACAAAGCGACCGCTGCAAAGCATTTGAACTATGTGTCAGTACGTCATAAACAGAATGAGGTTTACTGTCGGGGATTTGCACATCCACTGAAGACAGCATATTATAATGGGTTCTATAGACCAATTTCAGTGTTTGCAAACAGTGATGACGGTGTAAGGATAAAAGAAACTCAGATACTTTGATCTCCTGAGAAACAAACCATACACTGGCATCTTCAAGACACCCCACAGAGGGGTGGTGCAGGAAACGCCTCTCTCACATATGCATCAGTGCCTTTTCATCTGCTCCCTCCACTGGATTCACTCAGAATGGTCAATAGTATAATGTTCTATATGAATGCAAATAAGATTTACAGTCATGTGTGGTATCATTTGAATAGTATCAGGGCGAGTGGTACAATGGTCTTAATCTTACAAAAGTAGACTAAAAAGATAATACAGATCCTAAGAATTAAGAGATACTTTGATTACTGTAGAGAGTCAGTCCATGCAAATTACCTTCGGTTTCCCATTGAGGTGTAAACTTGCCACCCAGATACCAATTGTTTGTACATGCCTCCACTTGGGGGATGTTTTATCTTGGTTTTGTATTTAAAGGATTGCAGCAAAAGGGTCGGCGCGATTCTGTAACCAGAAAACCCGTAGTGTGAAGTGTGTCCACACACTCTGTACTATGTATTTTTCTAAAAGACAGGTATGCATCTTACTCTTAGATTTGTCTTTGAGAATTTGATGTCTTGTATTAATTTGATATCTTTGAATTGATACAAGTTTACCTGACAAATAATAAATTGTTATATTTGATTTATTCTTAACTTTTCTTGAACTTATTCCTCAAGTAGATTAAGTGAAGGAGTATGCTTCCGCAAAACTGCGTCCAGGGTTATGTGCATAGCATGGGCACATCAGGTGAGGCCATGGGTTTATGACTAACCGCTGGACCTTAGTTTAAGCTGTACTCAGTTACGTTAACCATGTATATGATTTCAGAGTTAATTAAGTTGTACGAAGTTATATTAGCTATACTAGACAAGGGGGTCTAGAAGAACCGCTGATTAATGTTTGAGTATTACATGGGTAACTGTAGGGGGCTAAACAGACCTACTATTTAAGGTATATTAAATAGTATTAGCCACAAACCTCTGAATAAGGTTCAGACTGGCGAGTTTTGTGGTCGTGGAGCCCACGCATAGCGGCTGCCATGAGGCATCCTAAATAACAGAGATTCCTAATGAACGAGAAAATACAAAGTAAAGAGTTAACTAGAATAATCAAATGTCAGAATAATTAGAGACCGACAAACAACCAATTTGCCTTTCAACCTAAATTCGAGGTAATACTAAAATGGAGTCAGATTAGATAATAAAATGGAGTCAGATTTTAGTTAAACCTAAATTGAATAACTGCGCGCTGAAAAGACCGAACACGCAAGTGACCTTCATCCACCACTGGATACCTTCCTTGGGCCAAGTGTGTGGACCGTACAATGGTTTTTTGTGGGCGGAACCTATCTGGTGGCAGAAAATGCCAATTTTAACGTAGCAGTCTACGGAAGCCAGGGAATAAAATAATAAAAAAAGTAATTTTGAGTTTATATGTCAAAATTCTGACTTTTTTCTTGCAATCCCCAGATTATATCTCACAATTCTGGTAAGAAAAATCAACTCGTCATTCTCTCTTTTCCCCTCGGCTCAGAATCATGGGTTTATAATCCCACACATCTGGCTGTTTTTCCTCAGAATGGACAAACTCGCAATTGTTGAGTTGAATCAAGTTATAAAGTCCGAACTAGGAGATATAAACTTTGCTTTTGCAAGAAAAAAAAGTCAGAATTGTGAGATAAAACAGGTAAATGTTATAGGTTTAAATAGTATTTCATGATTTAACTGTAGGGCTAATACAATATGTCCCCTATGTGAATATTATGTAGATCTATAGTTTAAATCAAATGTATGCTTTAAAAGTAGGGTAATCATAGCAGGTTTCATCTATAGTTTGTCCGTTTAAATGTCTCCGTTTAGCTTCAAATGGCGTCTTTGCGGGTTGCCCTGCAGGTGGTACGAGGAAGTCCTTGAATGGCTCATTCTTCACAGTCTTGAAAAGATTGAATTCTCGGCTCTGGTTGTGCTGTAGTTCAGTTGGGTGTAAAGTCATTGAAGATGTGTTCCTCTGCTGTGTACTTGTGTATAATTCAACTCAGAAATGACCTTCTCATTTCAATAAAGAACAAAATCAGTACCAGGGTGACCGCTAAACATACATATATATATTTATACATGTCAACAGAGATGGAGATAAAAGAGCTTTATGAGGTCACAAATGTTGGAATTTGGGGAGTATTGGATAGTTTTAACAGCTCATCAAAATCATTTTTAAAGACAGGAAAGAAAGACTTAGCACTGCTATATTTGTATTGTATATAGAGTATTTTGCCCACAAGAACATAAATTAATTCTATGATATTTTCCTTCACTGTGTAGCGTCTGGACCACTCAAACACACAATATATATTTTGTTAGCTAGATTTAACAAATACTCTGTAACACCCCAGGAAGCTGAACAGGCCCCTGGTTCCATAGCAATGCTGACACCCGATACATTTACGACCTCCTGGAATTTAGGTGAAGAAAATCGCTTCCTTGCCCATAAGGAAAATCCACAAGGGAAGGACTTTTCTTTGCTAATTAATTAATAGGAAAACCTTTCTTTGAATGAACACACATGATCCTTCAGGTCATTGGGTATATTATTGTCATCGTGTATTTTGTCTTTGAAATTGTATACTGTGATGCAGGATTATAACCGAAACACACTCCTGTCAGCTTACATATATATAACGCTACCATGTTTAGTATCTATGAATTCGTATTCGGATGATCTAATTGAGAGTGTATATTGTATGTTTACACCTACGCAACATATTAGTGTTCTAAGAGTCTTTA
>NW_015505857.1:594535-594743 GCF_001515645.1 Sinocyclocheilus grahami
ACAATTAGGGGTTAACACTCTTTAATTGAAGCTTAAATACAGATGTGTGTGTGCAGTGTGAAGTAATTTGAATTTAACCTAATCCCTGGTTTCTGATTTTTCCATTTCTCTTCCTTCTTTTTCTTCTTTTTCTATGTTTCTCAATCTTCAATTCGTCTCAGCGAATTTAACTATCTTAGATGTATCCTTCCTGAAGGCTATTGCTTAG
>NW_015505858.1:0-6033 GCF_001515645.1 Sinocyclocheilus grahami
TGTAATTTTCTTTCATCTTTTAATGGAGAGAGGCTCCATGGTGATGCATATTATCAATCTTTATTAAAGATCTTGATTGTTGAGGTTAAAGCCATTGTATGTATATACACTAAATATTATATTAGGCTGTTTTGAAGGAAAAAGTGGATTTTACAGAGACATTTTGTGGGTTTGTTTCTTTCTCACCAGTTTTCAATTTAGTTCTGGAAAATGTGCTAAATGTGCTTTAGAAATAAATAAACTTGAAAATTACAATGAATGTGGTTTGTCTCCAGGCTGCTGATGTGTAATATGTACAAACTTATACAGTTTGTTGAGGTTGTTAAAATACATTCAATAAAATTTGTCTTGAAAATCTTTTATTTTAATTTTTTTACTTGGCACTGCACTACTTTATGATGTTTAAATACAGTCCACAAGGACCAAATACAAAAACGACCCCGTTCAAAAAGTGTACATAGGCTTGATTCTTAATACTGTGTCATTACCTGGATGATTCATGACAAACTTGTGACCTAAACTCTATGTACTGTTGTTTTTACTGTTAATCTCCAAGCATTGCAGTAAGTTATGATATTCTGTCTCTTCTGCAACTTCTACTTGTATATACTATAGTATACATAACTTGAGACAAGCCTGTTAAAATACTTGATCGTTTGCCTATACTGCACACCTTCTAGTGCAATATAAATAAACACAGCAAAATAGATTTAGATCATTTAAGTTTATTAGTTCACAACATAACATTCAGGCTGTGTGATAACAGCAACATGTTGCGCTATTAAACAAACAATATATACACCACAATCACAGTATTGTATTCATACATCTCTTTTTGTACACTAAATACACTATTACCTTAAATATTAACTTCTTTACAAAAAAAAAAAAAGTAAGCAAAAGGTGACACAATTTAGCAAAAACCTTTAGGACAGGGTTTGTCAACTGATCAAATCCACCCAAACTACTTAAGGCCTTCAGTTTCACTAGAAAACTACAAGCAGGTGAGTTTCCTACTGTGTAACAAAAGATATGAGAAATGTCTAAGTGGGGTTTTTTGGCAATGGTAACTAGGGCTGCACAATTCATCGAATTTCTAATCGCAATTACAATTATGGATGCCACAATTACGTAATCGTTCAAAGTCCACTTACGTTATTCTGCACGCTTAAGATGTTTTTTTTCTTCTACATGTTATCTTAAGTGTTTTTCCATTGTTTTAGTTTAACATTATAATACCATTCATATTTTTACTTTTTTATAATATAAAGAGGAAACCAACCCAATGTATATTTAACATTTGAGGTTTAATACTATAGAAAAGCACTAAAGGTTTTTCAGTTAGTGTTTTCAGCTTATTTTCATATAAAAATACAGCATGCAGTTGCATCAAGCAATTGTATAAACATAATTCAATGTAAATTGTGATAATCATAATAATCGCAATTACAATTTCAAGGGAGTAGTCGACAATTATGATTTTTGTCATAATCGTGCAGCCCTAATGGTACCCAAAGCAATTTGCTTACCAACATTCTTCAAAATATCTTTTTGTGTGTGTGTCTTCCACAAAGTATTGACAGAATTAAAATTTTTGGGTAAACTATCCCTTTCAAGTCCGAAACACTGCACGATTTTTGGCTGTCCCAGACAAAAGATTGGCATCGTGAAACAATCTTGGCGATTTCGGTGATCGTGGCTCCTGATCGGTGGTCGTGTCATACAGTAAGAAAGGTTCAAAGACGGCCGTTGTCACAGTCTTGCGACCAAAGATAGCCTACGATACAGCATGATCATCCAACAGTGTGTTTGCTGCTGCAATCCACGTTCACTGACCAACCAATAAAAATGCGACATGAAATCAACGCGACATGGCACTAAAACTGCTTACCTCAAGCTCTTATGCTGTCCTCTTTCGCTGATTTGAATTTGTGCGCACACATAAAAACTACAAATGCTAAAGTGTGATTTATCACGCTCTTTTTGTTTTCCACTAGCGCATGCTGGTGACGTTTTATTCTTCTATAGTAACGTGTGGCGTAGCGTATGAGTCAATAGGTGTCATCATCGTACAGTCTACACACGTCGTAGCCAAGTTTACTAGATCCATGTCACACAGTGTGACATGCAGTGATCTTACAGGATTACTAAAATCGTGCAGTGTGTCTCGGGCTTAAGAGGTTCAAGCAGAACAGCATGAAAAATCAATCAGCAACAATCCATTGTAAGAAACCATTGTAAGTACTAGACAAAACTATTAACTATCCTGTGGAGAACTGACCAGCATAAAACCATATCAAAATATATCAGGCCACAGTCACTAATCATTTGTTGCATATTTAAGTGCATAAAGTTGGTACAAAATTCTTGCCAGATTCACAACAGTTGTCTGTTCTTATCTTGATGAATGTGGATTATTCTAAATGAGAGAATGTCAACCTCACCTTGCTCGGTAGAGATAGGTGCATTCTCATCTGAGAGCCAACAAAGTTGGTGCAAAAACTTTACAAATTTACTAAAACATTATGAAGCTATGGATGAATCGTGATTTCTGTATGAAAATATTCATGCACAGCTTTTAGACAATACTTAAAACAACAGTACCTGTCTAAAATCTAAAAATCTAAGGTTGGTATAGCACTTCATTAGTACAGCGCTTCATTATGTTCAAGTTGGCCAGCTAATGATCTAATGCCTCCATGCCTCCTCCTAAACCAACCAACTTAGGTCTGTTTGTGCACTACTGTCTTTGTCAGTTTGGCAAAAGAGAAGAACATGCTGTCCAGAGGTTTGAGGAGATCCATTCCATGTCAGTATGGCGGTCAGGCCGACATGTTGTTCAGCAGGGTAGATGGTTTAAGAGGAAGTATATAATCTTCTCAGTCTTTAAACCTGGGTTTAAAACGTAGGTCCAAGAACTCTATTGTTTGGCTGGACAGCAATTCATTCAAAATGATCATCTACATAGGAAAGAGGTGAAGAGATCATGAGTAATAAGCATGTGTGCCCATTCAAACCAAGAATGACAGCTATATTAGCATCGACACCAGTTTTAATGAGTTTATCACTAAATGAGGAGCTTCTACAATCTGTAACTGGTTTGGTTAGGGCTGTGCAGTGCACAAAAAAATCGGTCTGAATAAATGTACTACAGTAGCATGTGTGCAATACAGTTTTGCATGTGTATGAGCCCGTTTACAAACCTGTTGTCCAACAAAGATATCATTTATTGGCATGCTTTTTCTCCTAATTAACTTGATAATATAGTTGAGTGTTTGAAATAACTTTTTTTTGTGACCTGGGGCCCGTTCTTCATATATCGCTAACTCAGTTAGCTGGATTTGATTGTTGATGATTTGGCATGATCTTGGATTGTTTGGTTCTTCGAAGCTCATCCCGGAGGTGCTGTCATTGCAACAGGTCCGTAAGTTTAAACCTGCTCGGGAGCAGACTTATTTCATTTAAACAGGATTAGATTGCATCTTTTTAGGCAAATTTGATACTTAAAACCTGTCCCAACCACTGCTACTTTACTACAATTGTACCCTACTGATCCAGGGACAATAATTTAAAATGATAATAATTAAAAAATCTATTTGAAAATAATATAATAATGTTGTGTAATCTATAATACTATAGACACAGCCGTTTTTACTCATTGAAAGATTTATTAGTGATAAAATAAATTACTTTATAATTGTATTAGAGTCTTACACACATGCTGTACAGTTAATCGGAGTTGTGCATTAATTTGAGTGCTGACAGATATTATGGGAGTGGCTTGATGGAGCGCAGGAGATGCAGATATCTTGAGCTTGACCCTTAAGAAACTTTAATTGATGCTGTCACATAACAAATCTGCTTCAAATATAAAATTAAATGAATTGCCAATTACAACATTAAATTAAAAACAAATACAATACTCAAATCGTGAATATAAATAACTGGAAATAATGTAAAAAAAATTTTTTCAAATAAAATAAAAACAGTGCATTTCATTTATCTATTATAACATTTATGTAGTTTTGTTCGCTTGGCGTTCTCTCGCGCAAACTCATTCGGGAGTGGTGACTTCCCACGTATTCCCAACTTCTGAGCCTGCTCGCCTGAAGTTATGGTTGATTGCTCTTCGGCTGGATATCAACACCCATTAACGTAAACTATGCCAGAGGGCGTACACACCTCACGCACCGGCCTCACGCACCGGATGCCGTGCGCGCGCTCAAAGCAGTTGGACATAGTGGTGTATTAGAGGTAAATAATTCTATAAATACTATTCGGTTTCTGGCACAAACCGATCGTTTCGTGTCTTAGGACATCAATGTGTCGTCACGAGCCGCAGGGTTTATTTTTGATTTGTCTGTGCATGTTTTTTTTACTCTCATAGATTTTGTTACCATTGCCATGCATTACACGACTGATAGACTGCAACAGTTAAAGTTAAAAATCATCAAATCTGTTCTCCTGAAGAAACAGTCACCTACATCTTGGATGCCCTGGGGGTAAGCAGATAAACGTCAAATTTTCATTCTTGGGTGAACTATCCCTTTAAGTTTCATCAGTTAAAATTTCTCCATCTCTATTGTGCGTTATATTCAGCGATAACTGGATAACTTTGTACATATTAGGGATTTCACGGAGCATAGTCAGTAGTATTACTTCTGCGATGCATTTGTGGAGTTTCTGCGCAAGGGCGCCCTCCAGCTTCCAGTATGAATTAAACAGTCATTACATTACATTACGTGTGTACTCAGTTTCTAAAGAAACAAGATTCCTGAATTATCATCATTGATATCGTTATCGCAATATATACCAGAAATATCGTGATATATTTTTAAGTCCGTACCAGCCCAACCCTACACACCAATGGACCCTAATACAATAATACTGCACTGCAGTTCTATGAACTTCTATGTCACTTTAAATGCTCGAGCTCCTTAATTAAAGCAGGATAGAATGTGGTTGGCTTTCTTTTTTTTTTTAATTGTTCATTAACTGGGGGAAAAAAATCTTTTTTAATAGTGATTCCAACAATATCGCTCCTCTGTGACATTATAACTGTGATGTGGACTCTTTTTTTATCGTTATAGTGATCAACCTGGGTGTAAACGAATCTTTAGTTACATTATGTTATTGACAGTTTATTTATGGATCATTTAAAAAAACACATTTATAAATTACAACACTACAGGTTTGGCCTGTTGTATTTGCGTACCATTAAACTTGTCCAAATAAAATTATTGGTGAAATTGTTAATTTAAGTTTTTTTGATTCTGTCAACAGTAACGAGACAAAACTGACACATGACTAGGCATGGGCCGGTATGAGATCTTGACGGTATGATAACCTTGAGCAAAAATATCACGGTTTCACAGTATTGTCGTTACAGCTCTAAAATGTGTTATTTTTAAATGGCTGGGTAAAAAAAACAAAAAAAAAAAAACAATATATTTTGTTTTTGAGCAACATACAGAATATTAGGAACAGTAGAATCTTTATTTTTCTTCTTTTTAGGAAACAAATCAAAGAAAAAAAATTAACTGACATCTTTATTTAACCTAAATCTGTAATTGCAGTTATTTCATTTTAGTTATATAATTCATATACATATCATTTATATAATTTAGTAATATAATTCAATATATATAATTTGATTTAATAACCCAATTTGAAGCAAAAACAGAATGTTCTGACTAGCTTTGTGAAATTATACTACATGCCTGAACGAAGCAAACAACAGAAGCTCTGAATGAGACGCAGATTCACTCTCTGACAGCAGGAGGCCTTCTGGAACACCAGATACAGCCTTTCCTTCGTTACCGCTGTAAACAAAGCAGCACTGTGCTGAAACACTGCTTTAATATGAACTATACAGAGACCAGATGAAAAGAAAATACCACGTAAACTTTTCTGAAGACAGTCAGTTCCCCTCAGAAACACATTCATATAAACCCCCAAATCAATATTGAGGATTTTCTTCCAATAGTTCGTGCATCATGATCTGCCTGCTACAGTATTTTTCTCTTTGCGTTC
>NW_015505858.1:7093-10141 GCF_001515645.1 Sinocyclocheilus grahami
ATAGAATGTGGTTGTCTTTCTTTTTTTTTTTAATTGTTCATTAACTGGGGGAAAAAAATCTTTTTTAATAGTGATTCCAACAATATCGCTCCTCTGTGACATTATAACTGTGATGTGGACTCTTTTTATCGTTATAGTGATCAACCTTGGTGTAAACGAATCTTTAGTTACATTATGTTATTGACAGTTTATTTATGGATCATTTAAAAAACACATTTATAAATTACAACACTACTGTATAGGTTTGGCCTGTTGTATTTGCGTACCATTAAACTTGTCCAAATAAAATTATTGGTGAAATTGTTAATTTAAGTTTTTTTGATTCTGTCAACAGTAACGAGACAAAACTGACACATGACTAGGCATGGGCCGGTATGAGATCTTGACGGTATGATAACCTTGAGCAAAAATATCACGGTTTCACAGTATTGTCGTTACAGCTCTAAAATGTGTTATTTTTAAATGGCTGGGTAAAAAAAAAAACTTTTTTTCCCCACTGAACACAATTTATTTTTAAGAAACATATAGAACATTTTGGAACAGTAAACATGTCAAGCTAAATAATTAGAATAAATAATTAAATTCTTCTTAATTAAATGCAGTCACTTAAGTGAGCCTAAACCTGCAACTCAATAATCAAAACATAAATTATTTTCTGTAAAAAAAAAAAAACCCTATAAATGAAAAAATGCAGTCACTTAAGTGAGCCTAAACCTGCAGCTCAATTATCAAAACATAATTTCTGTAAGAAAAAAAAATTTATAAAAAATTAAAACTGCAGCTCAACAAGGTTTTTGGAGACAGGCTCGCTTTCTACACATTCATCTTTCAGTCCAAGCTATGATGCAGGAATGTTCACCTTTCCCGGTTACTGCTGTAAACAAAGCAGCACTGCACTGAAACACTGCTTTAATATGAACTATACAGAGACCAGATGAAAAGAAAATACCACGTAAACTTTTCTGAAGACAGTCAGTTCCCCTCAGAAACACATTCATATAAACCCCCAAATCAATATTGAGGATTTTCTTCCAATAGTTCGTGCATCATGATCTGCCTGCTACAGTATTTTTCTCTTTGCGTTCATCTTCAGCGTCTCTGGCCTCTGTTAATGGGCGTTTACAGACTTCATATTTTCACATAAATTACATTTTGGAAAACGATTGCATTGCAACGCAGTTTGTGCAAGTCCAGAACAGAGACGAGTTGCTTGCAATAAGACAAAAAAAACGTCCGGTTGCCGATCGTGTAAGTTCCAGGGGAAGCTCCTTAAGTTCAGCCATCCTACACACACGTGACGGACCGCTCGCTCGCACCAACAGGAGGAGGAGGGTCATGTTATTACTTTCTACACTGCACTCAACCTGAGGGATTTCTACACTTTCAGTCTTTGAGGGGACATGAAAAACAGCGCATACCGCAGGAACGGTATAACAGAAAATATTAGCGGTTTTGAAACCGTGAAATTTTCAAATCGCAGTATACCTTGAAACCGGTAACCGGCCCATGCCTACACACGACAATAACTAAATTTGAATTCAAACACTTGATGAAAATATGAAAAAGCATAATACACTAACAATGTTTTTACTTTAAAAAATAAATAGAAATCACTGCCTCAAGTAATTCAGTCATATGTTGAGAACTGACTCACTTGAGCTGAACATATTTTTGCTGGAGGGTTAATTATATGAACATCCTACATGAGATTAATCTACTATATAACACTATAACACTATAACATAAGATAGAATGTTTATGATAACATAAGAAAAGTAGTTTAAATGTTTGCCACTTTCTTGAGCAACTTAATATATTAATCTAGAAGTAAAACGCATTGAATAATGTGTTGCTTATATTTATTGCATTTAAACACGTCTACGAAAGATTGTATTATTGTACTGTGTTAAAAAAAGAATAACAATGCTGAAAAAGCATTTTCAGTAACAACGTTTAGATTTGAAAATTAAAATAATGGATAAATGTTGTGTTCACGGTAAACAGCCATGGATCAGAGTAGTGGACTCCTGTGTGAAAGCACAATGTGTCCATATGGTTTCTGTATACCTCACATGGACTTGTATGCACTGCAAATGTGTGAACGCATGTATGTGCGAGTATGTGTGAACCTGGCGTAAGGCTGTGCTGTGTGTAAGCTATTGTGCAACAATTGCCCCAATGTAAAAACAAAAAATGCACTGCATGATCAAATGTTTAGATGAGATAATTATATATTTTTGAAAAATGTCTAAAAAAAAAAAAATGCACCCCTACAGCCCTCAAATTAAAAAAAATCCCCCCACAAGAGTCACCTAAGAGGGGAATTCCCCCCATTTTCAAAAGTGAAATTCAGGCCCTGAATGAATGCTTCAAAAAAATCAAGTATCGATGATCGGCTCATTTTTTTTTGGGTGAACTATCCCTTTAGTTGCTTAAAAAAACAGGTATGTAGGTAATTAGTTGAAATAATGATAGAATATTGAATAGGTTGTGTGATTATCAAAAAAAAATCCCCACGTTTTTGGTGCTGATGCGGTGGTGTTCATGTTAGCAGAGGGTATAACCATGTAGGGTATAACACTGTAGACATGTATTTGGTAAATAACGGATTCGGTAACTTGGGACGATGTTAGGGTTCGCGTTCGGTTACAGCAGTCAGCTCGGTAAAGCCCTCTCCAACATCATTCTGTGTTCCCATTATATTTGATTTGTAAATACATGTCTATGATTTTGCAAAAAGGACTTTATCTTCTTGCCGGAGTTTAATGTTGTTTTGTTACCTGCTATCGGGTGTCTGTGAGAACAAAACACGGGCGTAGAAAAGACTATCAATTGTTTTTAACGTGCACAGTAACTGAAATTTAAAACTGTTAAAAGAAAGGCTTAATAACTGTTGCACAGATAGAATACACTACGCATCAATTTCTCTTCCTTTTGTGCTTTGCAGTTTTTAACACGAAGCGCTTACAATGTGTGCACATTGTAAGCGCTTCGTGCTCATAGACTGTCAACCCTCTACATTGCGAGTAAATCACTCGCATATGCGAC
>NW_015505858.1:12073-12346 GCF_001515645.1 Sinocyclocheilus grahami
AATCCAGTAGCTCATTAATCCTTAGTGCGTTTTTATATTGTTCTTATTAGTAGAATTCGTATAATAATAATAATATCTCATCAGTATTATTGTTTTTTTTATTTTTTTACAGGAACACAATGACCAAAAAAAAGCACCAGCACCAGTCCTAAGTTCATGGTTACCAAGTTTTAATTCTAATTACTAAACTTCTATTATTAAATAATACTTGATTATCATATTATAATGCTTGACTGCCTGATATTAAGAGTGTACTTTCAGATATTTAAAAAG
>NW_015505858.1:12393-37999 GCF_001515645.1 Sinocyclocheilus grahami
TTAACGTTAAACTAAACTTTTATTTTGACGGGTTGCCGTGAAGAACTTGCAGCTGCTGTGTATGTGATTTAATGGTAGTTTTCTCAAATGAAACGATAAAATGCTAATCAAGTGACTCTCAGAGCAGCTGGAGATGACATTCGTGTTCATATCATATAGTGAGACGGCAGAAGATGAAAACACCGCGAGCATCATCCGCACTTTAGTATGTGTGTAGTAAACAAAACAGTGCGCCACGGCGTCCGCCATTCATTCATTACGGAAATCATGGTGCCTTAAGCGTGATAACAAATTCTTCCGCAGATTTATAGTATTACTATAACATTTCACCAGAGCATTGCGAATCACGCGTATAACCATGATAAGCGCTGAATGACAGGCTTTCTGTTGTAACATTGCGCAAGGTAAATAAGGGTGACATCTTGTGGAGAAGACTAATGATAAGATTCACGTTAATCAGATCTTGTTTTAAATGTGTGCTGAAATAAATACCGGAAAAGATCGATTTGCAGCTTTTGAGAATCGATATCGAATCGACGTAATTTTTAAAAAACGATTAATCGGGGGGGAAAATTCCCCAGCCTTAGACGATGTGAAATAAGAGTTCTGTTCGGACCATCAACACCCCCGACTGGGTTAGAGGTGTGCTGAATCTGTATTAAGGAAGGCACAGAAAATGAATTTACGCATTCTACGGAGCCACTAAAAGTACATGGTTAGCCGCTTGCTAGCGGTAGCCTGTTACAAAACAGTACATAAAAGTTCACTTACCACATATACAGAGTAGGGAAAGATGACTGATAAAGATGGTGAATGATTTGAAGATCCAGTGAGCAACCCTGACAAACATCTAATCTTGTAAAATGTGTGGTAAGTTCTGCCGAATGCTGCTCCGAGACTGTACATGTGATCGTGAATATCGAAAGTGAAAGTAAAGCAAGCGCGCATTCAAAAGTGATTTCAATGCCCCCGCATATTAATAATGGCTCCCTGATGCCAGCAATTTATATACATTATAATTACCCAATGATATTAATGTGAGAGAAAGTGTTTAAATATATTTTTTCCTCCCATCTCATATTTATTCCCTTTAGGGGTTCATTTTTTTTTTAAATGGAAATGTCCTTGCCTTATGAGCAGATGATTTATGCTAATCGACAGACTGTTATGTTAACAAGTTATTCGGTTATGTTTATTATATTAAAATGTTTCAGAATGTTACAATCATTATGCTTGAGTTAAAATAGCAAACTGTTTAATTAATTAGGGGATAGGCTATCATAAAGATTGAAAGCATGAATGGTCTCCCTCTCTCTCTGTTTATGGGTGTGTAGCCTATCCGTGCACGCGTGCATGCATACAGGGGAGGGGTGCGATTTTCAAATAATTCCCAGCGATCTTCGAATATTATTTTTGCTTGAAATGCCCATCCCTAGTAGGTAATGCTTATTTTTCAGGAGCTCGGGTTTTCAAATTGTATTTCATGTTGATTAAATTTTGAACATGTTTGACATGTTGATTGTTGGATTTTTTTAAATGTACAAAAGAGGTTAAAATTTGTAAAAACAGTATAGTCGATAGCATATAATTTTAATCAAGAAAAATATCAAAAATAATTTAAGGACGTTTTCTCAAAAGACAAGAACAGACAAACAACAAAAATATTTAAGCACAGTGCTTCTCCCACTCCATATTTTGTATGTCTCCCACATTGGACATGCCCAATTGAAGTCCTGTAGTCTCTACTAATGAGCTGATGACTTCAATAAGGTGCTTTAAGCCGGGCACACACACTACGATTTCGGCCACTATTTGGCTGTCTGAGACAAATTTCACAAATCCTAAAATATTCCTATAATCCAAGGCTAAAATCTGTAGTCTTTGATAGTTAGTTTGACATGTTCACTATCAGCCTATTAATGACCGTTGTGATCAGATTTTCCCTTCGACGAAATTCTGGCAGTGTCAGAAGATTTGGCGCACAGTGCTGCAGTGTGACTTCTTCTACAATGAACATCAAACTGTCAAGACAAGCTATGATCAGAATTAATCTTCTAACTGCCATAAACCTGGCCGCTGCTCACAGAATTCATATGATACATTGCCTTTGCTATGATAAGTACTAGTTGACACCGCTGTTTTGATTTGGGTGTGTAGTGTAGAGCTGCTTACACAATTCTTCTTAAATACGCTGGCATTGCTGTTGTTCATATGCTTTTCATGATAGCCAACATTTCAGCCCCACGTGTAATGCAGCTCACAGTCACTGAACATGTATGGGTTGATAACGCAAAACTCCGGTCAAGTTGTCAAGTTTTCATCTGTTTTTAACACATCTTGACTGTCGTACTGTCAATGACATTAATGACAACTGAGATTCCACAGTGTCACAGTGTGACCATGTTCGTACAGTCTGACAAGCAACAATCGTAAAGGACTATTAAAATCGCAGTGTGTGCCCGGCTTTAGATGAGAAAGAAGACATTAAAAATGGTGTTCACAGGAAAGGTTTCAGAAGCACTGTTCTAGCGGATAAATTCACATTACCACAACAGAGCGGTGGAACTATGATGTCACTTTGTGGGCAAAAACACAGAAGCGAGTTATCATTTTAGCACTTTCACTTCCATCGTCCATGGGTTTTTTTTGAATGGGAGTTTGGTTAAATCCCCTAAAATAAGGTCTGTGGTTTACACAGGCTCAAGATACTTTCACATTTTATTCTACGACATAAAACACTCCAGTTACACCCCAACTAATTGTTTTTAACTGTTATGTTTCTTAAAAAAGACGGTTGCTAACAAGTTGCTAAGTGGGCCTACAGGCACTGTCTGAGACATTAAACGTCATCACGCTGAACAGTATATCAATTTACAGTATTTTCCAATCATAGTGTATAATTTATAGTACAATTAATTGTAGAATAACCAATTAATAGTTTCCCGTATTTTATATTGTTGTTCGACAATGTTTTTTTTTTGCTTTGCCCCGAAATGCAACAAGTCTTGGGATGGAAGATGCTTGTTTTATCGCTTTCCTACTGATGCGGAGACTCTCTGGGTTCGTAAGGTAAACTCATATTACGATTATTCCATGTAAACACCACATTTACCGGCTTAGTCACGGTGAAAGTGAAACTTTAACGATGCATAGTGCTAAAGCCACGTTAAAATTAAATGTTTACGGCCACATGAAGCTGTTACAAAGCATATAGATTGAGGATTTTCTAGAAGCAAGGATAAAATAAAATTTTGTGTATCCACCCTAACAAAGCTG
Organism: Sinocyclocheilus grahami; assembly: GCF_001515645.1. NCBI lineage: Eukaryota > Metazoa > Chordata > Actinopteri > Cypriniformes > Cyprinidae > Sinocyclocheilus > Sinocyclocheilus grahami. Next base: position 15,670 of record NW_015505858.1, read on the forward strand.
AAATGTGGTACTTTACTCACTAAAAGGCTAAAATCTGTAGTCTTTGATAGTTAGTTTGACATGTTCACTATCAGCCTATTAATGACCGTTGTGATCAGATTTTCCCTTCGACGAAATTCTGGCAGTGTCAGAAGATTTGGCGCACAGTGCTGCAGTGTGACTTCTTCTACAATGAACATCAAACTGTCAAGACAAGCTATGATCAGAATTAATCTTCTAACTGCCATAAACCTGGCCGCTGCTCACAGAATTCATATGATACATTGCCTTTGCTATGATAAGTACTAGTTGACACCGCTGTTTTGATTTGGGTGTGTAGTGTAGAGCTGCTTACACAATTCTTCTTAAATACGCTGGCATTGCTGTTGTTCATATGCTTTTCATGATAGCCAACATTTCAGCCCCACGTGTAATGCAGCTCACAGTCACTGAACATGTATGGGTTGATAACGCAAAACTCCGGTCAAGTTTTCTTGTGCGCATCTGTTTTTAACACATCTTGACTGTCGTACTGTCAATGACATTAATGACAACTGAGATTCCACAGTGTGACATGGTCATCATGTTCGTACAGTCTGACAAGCAACAATCGTAAAGGACTATTAAAATCGCAGTGTGTGCCCGGCTTTAGATGAGAAAGAAGACATTAAAAATGGTGTTCACAGGAAAGGTTTCAGAAGCACTGTTCTAGCGGATAAATTCACATTACCACAACAGAGCGGTGGAACTATGATGTCACTTTGTGGGCAAAAACACAGAAGCGAGTTATCATTTTAGCACTTTCACTTCCATCGTCCATGGGTTTTTTTTGAATGGGAGTTTGGTTAAATCCCCTAAAATAAGGTCTGTGGTTTACACAGGCTCAAGATACTTTCACATTTTATTCTACGACATAAAACACTCCAGTTACACCCCAACTAATTGTTTTTAACTGTTATGTTTCTTAAAAAAGACGGTTGCTAACAAGTTGCTAAGTGGGCCTACAGGCACTGTCTGAGACATTAAACGTCATCACGCTGAACAGTATATCAATTTACAGTATTTTCCAATCATAGTGTATAATTTATAGTACAATTAATTGTAGAATAACCAATTAATAGTTTCCCGTATTTTATATTGTTGTTCGACAATGTTTTTTTTTTGCTTTGCCCCGAAATGCAACAAGTCTTGGGATGGAAGATGCTTGTTTTATCGCTTTCCTACTGATGCGGAGACTCTCTGGGTTCGTAAGGTAAACTCATATTACGATTATTCCATGTAAACACCACATTTACCGGCTTAGTCACGGTGAAAGTGAAACTTTAACGATGCATAGTGCTAAAGCCACGTTAAAATTAAATGTTTACGGCCACATGAAGCTGTTACAAAGCATATAGATTGAGGATTTTCTAGAAGCAAGGATAAAATAAAATTTTGTGTATCCACCCTAACAAAGCTGAAATGTGGTACTTTACTCACTAAAATAAGTTTAATCTTACCATATCCAAAAACTCGCTCACTCTGCTGTTATTTAATAGATTAAATTCACTAAAATTTTATTGAATAGTACGTGGAGACACGTTTTTAATTAAATTATCCATATTAATCAAGGATTTGTTAACTTTTAATGCCCCTTATTTAGAAATTTACAAAAATGTGCTTTAATGTCCTTTAGTTATGATTATTTCATTTATTCACTACACTATACAATATTACTAATGTCTCATTTTAGTTTGGCTCTAGTTTTGCATTTATTCCAGTTTATATGAAAAGGTTCATGTAGCGTGGATTACAATTCATATACAGACTAAATCCTTTTCACTGAACGTGTTAAAAATAAGTTTGAAAAAGTTGTGGGAAGCATGGTGGTGGTGACGCTGAAGGCGAGTGACCGTGTTGCTGTAGTTTGTTTATAGCCTAAGTTTAGCTTTTAAGTTCTGGCGCTTTTATTTTGGCTTCAAAATTCATAAAAGTTATATTATTTTGTGAAGATTATCTTGATGGACAAAACGTGCAAGTTGAACTATGATTGAACACAGAGCTTATTTTTTGCGATAACCCAAATGCCTATGGAAAAATCCTATTGGCTTTTTGTCGAGGGAACCAGTGTGATGCTAACAGCCGATCCGCCTACAAAGTGACGTCACAGTAGGGCTGCAAGATTATGACAAAAATCATAATTGTCGATTATTCCCTTGAAATTGTAAATGTGATTATTAATTACAATTATCACAATTTACATTGAATGATGTTTATACCATTGTTTGATGCAACTGCATGCCGTATTTTTATATGAAAATAACTGAAGGCAGGGCATAGAGGACCTACAATAATGTACAGTATTTGAAAAATAATGTGTTTTTTGAACATTAAAGCATGTCAACATATTCTGTTACACCAAATAATGATCTTTAAAAAAGCATCATATGACCCCTTTAAATTATAAAAAAAGTAAAAATATGAATGGTATTATAATATTATACTAAAACAATGGGAAAACCCTTAAGATAACATGTAGAAAGAAAAAAACATCTTAAGCACGCAGAATAACATAAGTGGACTTTGAACGATTAATTGCCACTTTGAACGATTACGTAATTGTGGCATCCATAATTGTAATCACGATTAGAAATGCGATTAATTGTCCAGCCCTACGTCACAGTTCCCCCACTCTATCCTGCATGAAAATAAAAGACAATCAGTTTGTATCTTACCTCACCTCAGTGAAGATAAACAACTTGAGGATCTTCACCACGGACGGACAGAGCTAAGGCCACTAAAATGTGGTGAGGTTTCTTCCACAGAAAGTTTTATTTCTGATAAATACAGAGAAATTATTTTCGCCACCGTTTATAAAGAATAAGTAACACTTTGTACTAAACTACATATTTATATTTCATATAAATTCCTATTTTCTACTCACGAATGAGTGTGCTTTATAATATTAGTTAATGACTTCAAGTGTTTCCTACTGATATACTGTAAATCTTTCAGATACACACCAGGCTCACAGCAGCACAGGAGTCTCCAGACTCTTCTCAGAGGCCTCCACAGACACTCAAATATCCCACCTGCGACAAGAACAGATCAGATACGGCATTACTACATGAACAAGCACTTTTTAGTACCAAACTTAATAAAAAAATTTATCAAACCATAAACTAGACACAGAATAGCTTATAATCCCTTCTATTTAACTAAAACCATCAGAAAAGCGTCGTGTACTGGCGCAGCCAACTCAAGAGGTGTGTTCGCTAATGTCCACAAACAACTTATTTGTCGATGTTATTTGGTATTTAACAGTGCGAATTTCCCCCATCAACTCCGAAATCGTTATAGTGGATGATAACTTGATTAATTTCATCCCAGCAATACCGGGGAGTCTAATCGAGGCAGGAAACAAGCACAACAGAGCTCGCGCCGCAACAGTTTAAAAACACGCTGAAGTAAAACAAAGTATTTATCACCTCTGGAGTCGGTTCCCATGTTGGAGTCTGGTGTAGCCATCAGTGTGTTAACGTATCCCTTACAAACTTTGCTCACACTGGCGAAAGCTACACGCAGCCTTCTCGCGGCAAACTTGAAATTCACAAACCAGGTTCTAGTCCGACGTTACGTCATGACGTCAGACGTCGAGCTACGTTGCCATGTGCGTTTTTTCTTGAAGTCAAACTACACTCTGCCTCGTGTCACAAATCTAAACTGAAAAAAAAAAATTACGCATTTCTTCAGTCTATGATACAGTTGTGTTTTTACTGGCTAGCATAAAGCAGCACGCTTCCGCAATACACCCCAGTAACTTACTGTAAAGGCGACAAAAAATAAAATAAAAAAGCAAGCCATGTACAGTTACAGTGTAAAATGCCCTTCATTCATTTAGCTGGGCAGTTGAATATGTGAAATAAAAGCGTATATTATGTTTTTAAAAAGCTGCTGCAAATTGCAGTTTATAATTGTTTTTGTTTTTTATTCGTATTTTCTATTTTGAACAATTAAATTCATGATTAAAAATGTGTCTTTTTAATAAATTGTCTTTTTAACTTCATAAACACAATAATGTAAAACACGTTCACTAAAGAAAAGCTTACCTTTCCAAATCCCCCTTCACACTTAAATTCCGCCCGCTGTTGCATGAAGGAAATGAATGAATGAACTTATTTTTTCCTGCCAAATCGCCTCCCCGATTAAATCGCCTTAATCGGCATCTTCTTTTCGTCGGTGTTTTTAGCAGTAGCTCCATTATACTGATGAAATCTCCGTTGTTTTAATAATCCTGAAGAGAGAGAGATGAACACGTTGGTCGTTTCTGAGAAACGAGTCTTCCCGCGCGCTGCTTCTTCTTTGGTTGCTTTTCAGTTCAAAGGGAACAGCATCGCCACCACGAGGTAAAGGACCACTAGTAGCCTATGTTTATCGAATGAAAATATGAGTATAAAATATACAAAATCTGATACAAGTCTAGAATAAATGTTAAACAACCATAAATGGACGCCTTAATCTGTAGGAAAGCAGCATGTGAATACAAATAGGCAACACATACATAGTTTGCAAACTGGTGTTTGTTTTAAGAGCTGAATTAGGCCTACTTAATATTTAATGAATTGCTTTTCTAAATGTGTGACATATTTAAGTTACAAACTTTACAAAGACAGCATCCATGAAAGAGCTGAACTTGCTAACGTTTTAATCATATCAATGCAAAAATTTGAAAATCATTACACTAATTTTGATTTTGCAGATGTTTGCCAGAATGTCTGCAGACAGCTGCATGTCTCTCTGAGATTTTGTAGTCCTTAACTGTAGTTTATGTTGGGGGATATGTTCAAATATATTCAATAAAATTAAGGATAGGTCTATTTGAAAATCTTTTAACGTTTATTATAATACAAAAATAAGTAATCACTGAAAAACTGCATTGTAGTCATAAGTTTACATTCACCTTTTGCAAAATCTATCTGCGAAATCTAAAGAGATATCATACAAATTGCATTTATTTGTTTATTTTAATTTAGCACAGCCCTATTTCACATTACTTTTTTTTTAAATACTTAAAATACTTAAATACTAAGTCATGATCCACGATTGTTTTTATGTTTTGTGTTTCTCGTTGGTCCTAATACTCAAAATTTTCAGAACTAAATTAATTTCAAAACAAAGAACAAAAGAAAAAATGTTTGGTCTGAAATTAATGAAATATAATGTAGAAATACAGTAAAATAATATATACTTCATAATCATAATAAGGGGTGTGTCACAAGTTCACCAGTCACCAGCCCAGAACTCAATTTCCCAGCATTCCCCTTGATCCACACCTGCAACTACTTCTCAGTCAGCACACCTGTCAGCGATCAATAGAGAATTTTTTTGCAGGAAGGAGCACAATTGAGCAGACACATTTTTCAAAAATTTTAGACATAAAAGGAAGATTTGAGATGGGTCTGTAATTTGCCAGTTCACTAGGATCTAGTTGTGGTTTCTTAATAAGAGGCTTAACCGCCAGCTTGAATGGTTTTGGGACGTGACCTAAAGACAACGACGAGTTAATAATATTGAGAAGCGGTTCTTCTGCTACAGGTAACAACTCTTTCTTACATTTGTTACTATTGTATTTCTGATATCTATTTTATCAGTGAAGAAATTCATAAAGTCATTACTATTAAACTGTGAGGGAATATTTAGATCGGGTGGCGTCTGGTTATTTGTTAATCTAGCCACTGTGCTAAATAAAAACCTAGGATTGTTTTGGTTATTTTTTAAGTTTGTGGATCTGCTCGGCCCTGGCAGCTTTTAGAGCCTGTCTATAGCTGGACATGCTGTTTTTCCACGCAATTCTAAAAACGTCCCAAGTTTTTCTCCATTTGCGCTCAAGACTACGAGTTTTATTTTTCTTGAGAGAATGGGTATTACTGTTGTACCATGGCGCAGTATGTTTTTCTCTAACCTTTTTCAATTTGATGGGGGCAACAGCTTCTAATGTATTAGAGAAGATAGTGCCCATGTTGCTAGTCATTTTGTCTAGTTCATGTGTACTTATTGGTACACAGAGCAGTTGAGAGAAATCAGGCAGGTTATTTGTGAATCTGTCTTTGGTGGCTGGAACAATAGTTCTGCCCGGACGATAACGCGGAGCCATATAGTTAATATTAGTAAGACGCAGCATGCACGATACAAGGAAATGGTCAGTAACGTATTAGAGAACTATAATTAGAGAAATGCACGGATTACATAATGAAAGTTTATTTTATTAGGAGTCTATTTTCGATTAGAATTTTCATTTTAAAGTAGTAATTTAAAGCTTTCTATATATTTTGATCATGTCTGAGTTTAGGTTCATCATTGTGAAGCGCTCCTGTTCAAGACCGAGACAGCAGAAAGCATTTGTTTTCTTTATTTTATAAAAGCACAACGTTTTGTTGATATTGTGAGTGCACACAAATAAAACTAGACCCTTTACAGTTTAGAATGATGTATTACTCTTACCTTTATGAGCAAAAATGACTGCGTATTTTAAGTTGTTTCCACTGTTAGAAAAAAATGCAAGTGATCGCACTGGCACCTCCGTGTCCTGCAGAGCTTCAGCTTCCACTCCTCCGCAAACGATTGGATATGCACATTTATATAGGTTAAACATTGTGATATACTTGAACTGTTTTATATAGAGATTTTATTCTAGGCAAGTCCTGATGATTTGAGAAGGCTAAATTGATCAAACAGGCTATAGGCTTATGATCAATTCACTGTCTGCCGCTGGCCTTCACTTAAGAACACATTTAACGAACTAAAAAATACTCAATGTTTCTCTAAATTTACTTTATAAAGAAACAAAATATAATCACTTTTCCATTACATACAAAACTGAACTATTTTTAATAGCTGAAACAGTAGTATAAGCTTTTTTGGGGAAAAAAGAAGGGCTTAATCCACTTCATCCAACGCCGTTTTGTTCTCATCTGTGAGCATGCTCGTGATATATGTATTTTAGGTGTGTAAATGTATAATTGCCTTTTACATTATTTTTTCAGTTTTATTTACATTTGTAGTTAAAACAACTAAATTTATTTTAAAGTTTAGAATTAGGCAGCCTTTGCACACAGGCTTACGCTGAAAACAACAAAATGGAACCTCAAGGTTGATCTAGGAAAATGTGTGCAAATGTATAGGGCCCCATTCCTATATTTTGCCTGGGGCCCCCAATTCACTAAATCTGCCCCTGCAAGTATGTGGGTGTACATGCTATGTCAGATGATGACTACTGACTTACGAATATTGCTAAAGATTCCCTCCACACAAAAACAAAACTAAAGGCTGAATGAAATGTAACCACCACATCCTCTTTTGTCATGCTCCTATGCATTTGCGCTGCACACCCTCATAGGCTAGATTTGTGCTTTCCGATTGAATTAAAACTTTATACAGTATTGCAGTTAGTCAATCTAAAACGTTGTTTGCGCATTAACAGCTGTCAGCCATGTCGGTGTCAGACTCGCCACACTGATATGCAAATCAGGTGTTAAGTAATTAAAATGTGCTGATTTGCATACATTTGACAAGTCATTGCAGATTAATAGGATAAACAAAATAACTAAAGCATATCACTACAGAGCTTCCCCAGTTATTAGTTAATGACTTGCATCAAGAGTCTTTTCCTTAATGTTATGTTTATAATATGTAGATGGCTTGTTTTGGTTATTTAGAAGAAATCTACAGAAGCAAACAGATAGTAGGCTTACAACAAACACCTTAATGTGTATTTTGGACATTTCCTTTCCATTAGAGCAAAAGAAGATATGGAAGCAAAATAGACCAAAATCAAAGCCTTAAACAATAACTTCATAAGTCGTGGCCTAATGGTTAGAGCGTCGGACTCGTTACCCAAAGGTTGCGGGTTCGAGTCTCGTACCGGCAGGGATTGTAGGTGGAGGGAGTGAATGTACAGCACGCTCTCCCACCTTCAATACCATGACTGAGGTGCCCTTGAGCAAGGCACCGAACCCCCAACTGCTCCCCGGGCACCGCAGCATAAATGGCTGCCCACTGCTCCGGGTGTGTGTTCACGGTGTGTGTGTGTGCACTTTGAATGGAATAAATGCAGAGCACTATTTCCTAGTATGGGTAGTAATACTTGGCCACATGTCACGTCACAATTTTTATCTTAGGCTCCCCATCTAATAACTATCCGTTCTATTAGTATGCTGATAGATCTTAAGAACTTTTTCACATTTGAGGGAGGGCTGTTGTCACCATCAGGTGTGTGTGTGCATGTTACAGTAAGTGTAATTTATAACATTGTGAACTGATTATTTTGTAGACATCTGTTAAAAAATAAAACCACAAAAGACAACTGTGAGTGTGAGGCAATTAAAATAAATTGGTAAGTCATATTTGTTAATATATTTAACATTTTTGTTTAGGAAAAAAATTAAAATAAATGAAGTGCCCTTTTTTCCACTTGAGCCCCTGCCCCTCAATGTCTGTGCACGTCCCTGGTTTTTTGTTTTTGTTTTTTTGGTAATCGCACCCCTGTAACCCTGAGACAAGCCTGTTAAAAGACTTGATGCTCATTTGGATTTGCACTGCACGCCCTCTAGTGCAATACATAAATGCAGCAAAATGGAGTCTGATCATCAAACTTTATATACATATTGAGGCTGTGTGTGATAACAGCCACATGATGCACCATGAAACAAACACTTGTAGACCAAAAAATAAATAAACGCCACAGTATTGTATTCATGTCTTTTTAGATGCTTATACTGATATTTCCTTTATGAAGTTGCTAAATGCTAACATATATCCATAATATAAAACAACCAAGATAAATATAGATATAGCCTATGAATGTATACATTCAAGGTTCTGTCATTCAGAAACATGGCTTTTCATATCACTGCTACGCTGATGACGCTCAACTCTACCTCTCATTCCATCCTGATGATCCGACGATAGCTGCTCGCATCTCAGCTTGTCTAACAGACATTTCTTGCTGGATGAAGGACCATCACCTTCAACTTAACCTTGCCAAGACAGAACTGCTTGTGGTTCCATCAAACCCATCGTTTCATCACAATTTCACCATCCAGTTAGGCACATCAACCATAACTCCTTCAAAAACAGCCAGAAACCTTGGAGTTGTGATTGATTGATCAGCTGACTTTCTCAGACCACATTGCTAAAACTGCCCGGTCCTACAGATTTGCTTTATTCAACATCAAGAAGATCAGGCCCTTTCTTTCGGCACATGCTTAACAAATCCTTGTTCAAGCTCTTGTTCTGTGCAGGCTGGACTATTGCAATGTTCTCTTGGCAGGGCTTCCAGCCAGTTCTATCAAACTTTTACAATTAATCCAGAATGCGGCGGCAACATTCATGTTTAATGAGCCAAAAAGAATGCACGTCACACCTCTTTATCAATTTGCACTGGCTACCAGTAGCTGCTCGCATAAAATTCAAGGCATTAATGTTTGCCTACAAAACCACCACTGGCTCTGCACCCCTTTAATTCATTACTTCAGACTTATGTGCCCTCTAAATCACTTTCACATTTAACTGTTCCCTCCTGGTGGAATGACCTGCCCAACTCAATCCGAGCAGCTGAGTCCTCAGCCATCTTCAAGAATCGGCTAAAAACGCATCTCTTCCATCTTTATTTGACCCTCTAACTCTAGCACTCTCTATTCTAATTCTATTCTTTAATTTTAAAAAAATTAAAAAAACTTGCCCCTTTTAGACTTGCACTGCATTCAATTATTAATGGTTTGTTTTCATATATAAAGAAAATAACACTGGCTTCTCTATTCTTTTTGTGTTCTGTCTATTTGTTTTCTTTTTATTTATTAAAAAGGTGGGGGGGTGGGTAATTTCAAAATCACAAGGTCCGCAGATACTAATCCAGTGCGAATAGGGCTAAAGACCAGTACAGAAAGGGGAACTTAAGTAGGGTGACTAATGAGGGACAATCAGGTGAACTGAATTAGGCAATCAATTCTGAATTGGGCAATCAATTAGGCGAAACTAGGTCACTGGTTCATGGGGGAGAAAACGCAACAAACCGTCCTGGGGTGTGAAATAAATATATATATATATATATATTAATTAGGGTGGACCTTATTTTTGGACTTTTGATATCTTCTGCTCTCCCTCCCAGTCAACTCTCCTTAAAAGGAAACAAACCAAATTTCGGTTGAGATTGGACTATGTTTGGGGTGTGCTCAACAGAGTTGAAATTCTGTCTTAATAACCATAGCAGCATGTTATTAAAAATTATACAAAAGATTAGTGAACTGTAAATTTGGTTAAAAACAAGAACACCGAATCAGTGTTAGTTTTAAAATTACTCCAGCGCCGACTGGAGTTTGGTGTTTTGCTCAAGGGCACCTCATCAGTCCTAGTTACTGAACGTGGAAGATAGCACTATGCATTCACTCCTACATTTCCTGTTGGTACTGAGACTCGAACCCATGACCTTCAGGTTGCAAGTCTGTCTCTCGAACCATTAGGCCACAACTTCAGTCAGGCACCTCACTGCACTGGCTGTGAGATGTGTGGATGTGCCACAGCCTGAGAGACAGCAGGTGAATGTGTGTAATATGTGTCTGACCTCAGGGTGTTTCCCTACTGTCCACCACAGTGACCCTCACTCTGTGTGTTTGTTAAACACTGTGGTATGAAATGTTTACACATGTTCTAATTTGTTACACTGTTTAAGTTTAAGTTGTTAATGTTTTTCTATTATTTTGATCTTTTCATTGTTATATTTCTCCACATATATTTCAAGCTTTGGCATTGAATTATTTGAATTGAGAGAGAGAGAGAGTGTCAGACAGTCTGAAAAGCCCTCAAACACATCCTAGCTGTGGGGAGACCGAGAGATGGTTTCATGACTGCAGACCGCTTTTGTGGCAGGTACAAACAGACAGCAGTGACCTAATCCAGATTTTTTTTTAAAAACAATAGTTTCTGTAGTCGTTTTTTTTAGAGTTATGTAAAACTTACATTTTTATATTGCTTTTTCCTTTCATGACTTGTTTTATAATGCTTTGGCAATATTGTATGTAAACACAATCATGCCAATAATAATAAAATCAATTGAAAGAGTTGGAGAAGGGGGCGTTTATAGCACTCCTGTAAAGTTAACTCCATTAGGCTATATTTAGAGTAAATATAAGTTATAGCGGATAGAAAGCAGGACAGAAAATGTGCCATCATGCCAAAGTGCCCATATAACAAGAGTTTGAAAAGATGCTGCAATTAAAAGCACACAGTGCTCACATTCGTTAATGATTTCCATGATGACAGTCACTAGTTTCTAATCCTCATGTAGGCTACTTTAAGCAAGAGAAAAGCTGCTGCAAATTTCCCGCTGTAGTTTAAAATGTCAGACTTTAGAAACTTGCACATGAGTAAGAATGAGTCACTGAGAAATACTGAGAAATGTGAGCAAAATGCTGAGTCATTACAGAAGTGGTGCAAAATGCTGTCAATATTTGTTTTTTTTAAATAAGACCTATGGACAACTGACACAAATCAAGTTCATTACTATAAATTGCAAAATGGTAACATCAATATGCAAAAAAACAACAAAAAAACTAAGGTACACATTTAAAAATAAAGGTTCTTCACAGTGATGTCATAGAAGAACCATTTTTGGTCCCACAAAGAAGCATTCAGTCAAAGGTTCTTTAAAGAACCATCTCTTTCTTACCTTGTTGAATCTGAAGAACCTTCTTTTCGCCACGAACCTTTTGTGAAACAGAGAGGTTCTTCAGATGTTAAAGGTTCTTTATGGAACCATTTACAAAAAGGTTATTCTATGGCATCGTGAAGCACCTTTATTTTTAAGAGTGTATATCAACCTGTTTGGGCTGGTCTTTTGATTATAGTGGGGGGTTTGGGCACTTTTCAACTGGTCAGACTGAGAGACCATAAACCTGGTTCAGCAGGGTTTTTCTTTAGCAGGATGATCTCACAAATTGTGAATTTATGAACCCAAAACATGGGCCTAGTATTTTTGAATTATATATTAAATATATAATTTCAAACTGCTAGGGCAGCGGGGAAGATTATAGGCACTGATTTACATTATTTTAACATTGCTTTCAATTATTAGCTGTGCCAGATATGCTACACATTCAAGCATTTCATACTGAACCTAAACGGATCACCGTTTAACAGCAGATTTAGTTAAAAACAACTTGCAATCATATATAATTATTTTTATTTGCAAAAACAATACTTGTTACGTTTGCCATTACAGTAAAATATTTATACATCCCTATGTGGACAGGATTACTTTTACAAGATGGAGTAATGTAATTTTACCACAAGACATCTGTAGTATTAATGGTCAATTCGTACGGGATAAGAAAGCTTAGTAAAACTACCAGAATTGGGAGGGGTAACTTTATTTAAGCACCTCCCTGTCAACATGTAGGCTACATGCCACATTGCTTTCTGTGCATACTACGTTTCTTATAATCTGTTGCTTATAATGTTAGCTAGGTGTGGTCGAACAATATAATTAATTCAGTTCTGATTGGGTTCTGTTGGTATTAGGCCCTTACCTAAAGCTAACAGAAGCTTCATGCCAGGAAATGATGGAATATTTACGTGCATATTTACATCTGGTCTCTTTGCACAGGATTAGCATTACCTGAGGTCATTTTTCTGGACCTTTTTAACAGAAGGTGAAAGTCACCATAATCTTTACTGACATTGACCATAATGATTACTGAGATGACACATTCGGATGGGACTAAAATCACTGAGAAGCTCTGATAATAATTACTTTACCTTACCGCTCCATGTAAAACTAATCCTGTCCGAATGGGGCTGTAGATGGACCTAAACAAAATTAGGTCCGTTTTGTGCACTTGAGCTCATACAACTACAAACCCGATTCCAAAAAAGTTTGGACACTGTACAAATTGTGAATAAAAACAGAATGCAATGATGTGGAAGTTTATGTTATCTATATTCTATTGTGAATAAAATAACTTTATGAGATTTGTAAATTATTCCATTCCTTTTTTACTCAAAATTTGTACACTGTCCCAACTTTTTTGGAATTGGGTTTGTATTTGACCTGATGCAGGAAAAGTACATTGTCTTTGGTAGTTGGCAAAAGAGGAGGTGACATTTCCTGAGGTCTGAATGCATAGGACCAGCCAAAGGCTCCAAAGAGGATGGGATTGGTCTGCTGAGAATACATAGGCACTAGACAGTAGTGATGAGGCACAAAGTTACACGTGCAGACTGCAAAATTCAGTAACTGTGCTTCTGCTTTGGAGACCGCTTGAGGGACGTAGCTCAATCTTGCCAGTTTTTTTTTTTTAAATGCTTTGTTTAAAATGTTGGTCCAAGAATTCTGATGTTTGGCTGGTCCTCAATTCATCAAAGTTGATCATCTATAAACAGGAAAGATGTGGAAACCTCATGAGCAATAAGCATGTATGTCTTAGTTACATTATTAATGGTTAATTTATAGATTATTTATAAATTACTACACTTGCAAACATTTTTATTTTCTCAACAATAATGAAGACAAAAACGGCACGACTATAAACGATTTGAACTCAGTTGATGAAAATATTAATATACTGCTGTATCACAATACACTAACAATGCTTTTACTATAGAAAAAAGAAAATGTAGAAATAATTGATTCAAATAATCCATTCACATGTTGAGGACTGACCCACTGAGTTGAATGCTGGTAAACTCAACATTTTTACCAGCGGGTTAATTATAGAAAGATTTTATGATTAACCTACTTGAGCCACAACATAAACGTGCTATTAATGTATATTTGAAGAGACCATAAATCCAATTCATAATGTTGCTTTAAAAAACGCACACAAAGTAGGTAGCATTTATTATTGTGACCCTGGACCACAAAACCAGTCATAAGGGTACTTGGTATATTTGTAGCAATAGCACCAATACACTGCATGGGTCAAAATTATCGATTTTTCTTTTATGCCAAAAATCATTAGGATATTAAGTAAAGATCATGTTCCATGAAGATATTTTGTACATTTCCTACCGTAATTATATATCAAAACTTAATTGTTGATTAGTAATAGGCCATTGCTAAGGACTTAATTTGGACAACTTTAAAGGCGATTTTCCTCAATATTTTGATTTTTTGGCACTCTCATATTCCAGATTTATCTCAGCCAAATACCGTCATATCTTAAACCATGCATCAATGGAAAGCTTATTTATTTAGCTTTCAGATTAATCTCAATTTCCAAAATTGACCCTCATGACTGGTTTTGTGTTCCAGCGTCACATATACAGAGTAGGGGATTGGGGGAAACAACATGGGAGGGGAAAAAAACTAAAAGCATTGAAATATAAACGTTCCTCCCTTCTTATATTTTTCCATCACCTTGTCCCCTTGAGGCTCCGTACTAATAACTTTACCTGGCTCATTTTTAACAGGTAACACTACTTGAGGGGTGACAGGAGAGGGAGGGTCGGGTACATTGAACAGTGTGGGGATTGCGTTGGGTTTGAGTTTCCTTCCCCCTGCTGGTGATCTGGCGATCTCCTCAAACTGGCTTTCTTCAAAGTGGTCCTGCAAGTCATGGAAATGAAGCTTTGTGTCAAAAGTACACATATACGATTACACCAAAAGGAAGCCAGAAGAATGACTTCATTGTTGTCTTTTGCAGAATTTAATACTCGCATGCTTTTCACTTGCCTGGCACAGTCTGGAGCAGGGAGTCGGTACAAAATCACGCCGACAGTTTACAAGCCACTTTCTCATGCGCACGGGGTCTTTCGGAAAGCGAAAGAGCTGCTTTCCAATAGTTGTAGAGTTCGAGCAGTTTGGAGCGGAGCATCCACCCATTTTTATTTACATTCGCCAAATGTTTAACTTATCATCTGGGCACAACAACGGTGGCACGTACTGCTAGCAGAGGATTTAGCAGGTGTATTATTAAAAATACTTTACAATTTAGAGAAAGATACGGCAGTTATTTTAGCAGACGCACGCAGTGAGTTTACGGTCGGCCTCTTTAATGCATTGAGTATAAAATGCGATTTCTTAAGACGAATATGTTTTACTAGTAAGTGAAATGTAGAGTTTGTTTGAGCCAAAATGGCGTCAATGGCGTCGGTACCGTCGGTAGGCTAAGAGACAACTATTTGAAAATCTGGAATCTGAGGGTGCAAAAAAAATAAATCAAAATATTGAGAAAATCGCCTTTAAATTCGTCCAAATTAAGTTTAGCTTACTAAGCAAAAATAAGTTGAGAGATTTACGGTAGGAAATTTACAAAATATCTTCATGGAACATGATCTTTACTTGATATCCTAATGATTTTTGGGATAAAAGAAAAATCGATAATTTTGACCCATTCAATGTTTTGTTGGCTATTGCTACAAATATAACCGTGCGAATTAAGGTCCAGGGTCACAAATGCTATTTTTCATAAGCTTAGGTTTTCCAAATGTACTGATTAATAGTTCATTTTTCTCACCTCAGTGAAGAAAACCACTTGGTCTTCACCATGGATGGACAGAGCTTTGGCCACTGAATAGTGGTGGTGTTTCTTCCACTGAAAGTTTTATTTCTGGTAAAACATTACATACATAAATGATTTTTTGCCAAGGTGTTACATGGTGTTTATTATGAATAAGTAGCACTTAATGATACACACCAGACTCAGGCTCGCGGCAGCGCAGGAGTCTCCAGACCCTTCTCAGATGCCTTAACAGACACTCAAATATCCCACCTGCAACAAGATCAAATCAAAATATTTCTATGTAGCCTACAGTAGGTGGAATCCCTCCGCTTCTGCTTAATGTGCCAACAAGATTGTGTCTTTTTATGCACCTTTTTTTTTTTCAAAAGAAACGAGGAGCAGGGGTTTCCGCTAAAATGGATCTGACTGATCTTCTAACCCGAATGCTCATTTTACATGTAGGAATATATAGTCGATATAGACAGCACAGCCATTACAGAATTTAACTTGTGCGCAAAATTGAAATATTGCATAAAACATTCGCGAACAAGCAGTGTTTCCATCCAACGAGTCAGAGAGAACAACATCGACACTTCCTGATAAACTGGCACTAAACATCACTAAGAAAAGAAAGAGAAGCCACTGAATATAATAATTCTCAAATATAATAAATGACTTGCGCTTTAAGTGAGCAGACGAAACGCAATAAATGCGGTCTTGCTCTCGGAGGTGAATGTCAGCTGTTTGGGAACAAATTAAATCGGTGCGCTGGTTAGTCAGGGGTTGCTGTCCCGTAGCGCAAAGTCACGTAACTTTTTTTTTTTTTTTTTTGAACGCTCGTGCGGGATTTATTCGCAAAATGCATTTCCATCTCCCATTCATCGCACTAAGTCAAAAACCACCTCAAGCGAGCGTAAAAACTTTTGCGAATTAAGGGATTTCTTTTCTAAATTTGGCGTCTCCATCGCTCGTTTCTCATGCTTCAAATGCGCATTAAAACAGGGTGATGGAAACATGTGATTTTGTCATTAGACGTCTCCATTATAAATCAGGATTTTAGTGTCTTATGGGCCGCGTTTCAGTCACTATTCCATATTCATCTAGTTGTCCGACAACAGAAAAAGAAACAAATGAAAACCGTTTTACTTTGAATTTGGCTGTATTAAAAGACGTCAATCGGCGGGGTTTTTTGTGTGCACTTTTCGAGCTTGCTTTAGTTACTTTTCATTGAAAGAAGTTGGGAGGCATCCAGGCGATCAAGACCGCATGCCTCAAGCGTCTGTCGGTGCTGGTGCACCTCTCGAGATCCATGAGGTTATGCACATCGCTTAATAGCTGGCCTCCGTTACGCAGGCGAGCCAGGCGACCACTTTTTGGTAATTAAACCTCTCTAGAGACGGACCCAGGATAATAACTTCATATTTCCGGTAGCCTAGTTCGAGTTTCTCACTAATATCTACATCTATTTCGATGTTATTTTGCATGTACTCATTTAAAATCGCATCAACACCGAGCTACTTACAGTAGAATAATAAGTTAATAACATAACTGTCTTTAGGCCACTCGCGCCACACCAGTTACCGTGAGCCCTGCGCATACCGAAGTCACCGGGCGTCTCCGACATCCCTCAGCTTGTTCAATCGGCGGAGAAAAGCTCAAAACCCGTCAGCACGTCTACCTCCGTCTGTCGGAGCAGTGTGCATTGACTCTTTAAGCACGGAACGGGACGGGCTAACCAGTGATGTGAGACGGATGAGTGGCGCACGCGCCGGTGTTTATAAACATGATGCCGGGTTAAGAACGCAGCTTAAGTTTAAACTATTTCTCACCTCTGATGTTGCCTTCCATATCATTAGTCTTTGATGTTGCGATCAACTTGTTCAGCTACTCTTTATGAACTTAGACAGCAGAAAATGTTCCTCAGTCAGTCTGCCAAACCCGAAGAGGTGTGTGTGTGTGTGTGAGAGAGAGAGAGAGAGACCATAGGAGGCGGGGTATTCTCCAGAATCAGTATACTTGGGGCGGCATGCCCAGTCACGTGAAAAATGGTGCGCTTGTCAATCATCTAAACGCCATCGTCCTGCTCCAATCAGACGGACACGCCGCGCACCGCCTGGAGACAGATCTTGTTCGCAATGCAATAAATAACTGATGTTTGAAAGTACAACTTTACTCCAACACCATGTCTGTAAAAGGCTAATGTTTTGTGTTTGAAGGAGAGGAGAAGAGCATTTACCATCTAGTTGTAGCCTAATATACTTTTGTACGTTTTAAATATCCTGCTGTGGTTATAGCGCTTCATCGTTTATGTAATGAGATTTGGGCCAAACCAACAAGAAAAAGCGCCCATATAGCTACAATAAACGTTATAACCTGTGAGTTGATGAAGTATGCGATGCCCTTGCTGCCTCAGACTACAGATGGACACAACAGATCTCCGTCATTCGCTGGTCAAAAACCTGGCTAAACTCCATTTGACTTGTTAAACTCCCCTCCCACCAGATCCCGCAATTTAATCAGACCATCATACCTACCCTGTGGTTTCATACCTACCCTGTGGTTTTGTGAAACGCCGCCGTCTCCTCACGCAAGAGTTAGCCTAGTAAAATAACGCAGTTCCTTGCATTAGGCGTGCATATGAAATATAAAGTACTAAAGTATGCTATATAAATAAATGTTTAAACTAGGTCTCGAGAGCAAGTGGGCCCCCTGGTGTTTCGAGGGCCCTACGCATTATTGCACTAATTGTACGTTTTTATGTGTTGTCAAGAATGAGCAACAGACAGACAGCCTAGGTTTGTCAGGGCAGAATCCGGATGTCACAAGAAAAAGAAACCTCACAGGTGCGAACAGAAAGAGTGGCTTTTAACACCTAACTGCTATCGCATTGTTTTTTTTTACATTGTATAAAATCTATTAATACACAAGTGTTTGTAGGATTATATATGGACCAATCATAAAAAATGTAATTAGTAAAATATAGAAAAAATATGTAACACATTAGTATGATGAACAACTTCTCAGCTATCATTTAGGTACTTCTTAGCTTGCATATTGGCTGTTTATTAGTAGGCTACTTAGAAAGCACATATTAACTCCTTATTCTTCATGGCCAAATTCCGCATCCCATAATCCTACCTAATACCTAAACTTAACAACGACTACCTTAAAAGATATTAATAAGCAGTAAATTAAGAGTTTGAGGCGGAAGTCATAGTTAATAGTGAATGTGTTCCCCATACTAAAGTGTTAAATAATTTAGGATACAAATTATTGGTTGTCCAGCAGTGTACTTAATTTATTTTCTTCTGTATGTCACTATTCCCTGCATGTACATGTTTCAAACACCACTTTATTTTCAATAGACAGAGGTAGAAGTGAATTCAGAGTTGAGTGAATGAGGCAGAAAGTTTCAATGAAGCTTCAGAGGTAAGGACAGATTATTTACAGTATTGTCTATAAGATATTTCTTATACATTTAGACTAATTTGTACTTTTTTTTTTTTTTGTAGACCGAACAGGGGCATCTGGCATAGGGTTGGCTGCTGGAGAAGTAGGCAGGTCTTCTGTAACTGTATTAAAACCCCACCAGCCAGATCCTAAGACTATTGTGTGTCAGGTGCTTCGGGACAGAATTCAAATTAGTAAAATATAGAAAAAATATGTAACGCATTAGTATGATGAACAACTTCTCAGCTATCATTTAGGTACTTCTTAGCTTGCATATTGGCTGTTTATTAGTAGGCTACTTAGCACATATTAACTCCTTATTCTTCATGGCCATATTCCGCATCCCATAATCCTACCTAATACCTAAACTTAACAACGACTACCTTAAAAGATATTTGGCTTCATTTTGAGCCTGGTATTGATGGGGCATTGTGCTTCTACTGCCACAAAGCCTTTAAAAACAAAACATCAGAACTTGCCAAAAATTCAGAAACCTCCTTTATCATCTCTGGCTTTGAGAACTTGAAGAAGGCCAGAGAGAGGTTTACATTACATGCTGGATAAGAATGTCACAAGACAAGCCATAACACACATCTATGAATCAAGACCAATAGATGTTCAGCTGTCCAATGTACTGGCATCCCAGCAAGAGGAGGCAAGGAAATGCCTATTAAAGATAATCAGTGCTGTGCAGTTTCTGGCAAGACAAGGTTTATCTTTTAGAGGCCTATTGACCCTCAGGCCATCCCAGATGTTGGTGACTTTTTTTAATTTTTTTTTTTTTCTAGAACAGTAAAGATTTTTATCTGAAACTGTGATCCTTGGCGCGACTACACGTCTATGGCTGCCGGTTTTTGATTGTTTAGCTTCATAAGAACTCAATGTGTCCCCAGGAACCACTGCTTATTTGGTCTTGTCTATATGCGTTTTTTGAATCTCAAAAGCTGTCCGGCAGCCACAAGTGTGCAGTTTATGAATTACCAAAGACATTTTGGGTTAACTATATCCTTAATGCATAATCCATAATGTTTAGGGTGTATGACAAATGTTATAAATGGAGATTGTTATTAAATAAAGGCTACTCTCTTAAAAAAAAAAATGCTGGGTTGTTTCAACCCAACTTTGGGTCAAATATGGACTAACCCAACTTTTGTACAACTATGAAACTTTTTGGGGTAAATAAGGTACAAAGATGTCCTTTTAAGGGTACTGTCCCAGTGACAAGCTGTTGTATTTCCTCCTTTCTTTCTCGCTTTCTTTCCTTCTGTTTTATAATCCTATATAATCGTTGAAACAGCTTGACATTTTTTTACAGTGTAATTGGACTGCCTTTAGCTTTGATAACATTGTGCTTTGGTTGTGGCATTTTTTTCGACAACGTTATGCAACATCACAGCATTTATTTCTATCAAGAGTTGCACCGAGATCTTGTATTGACAATGGGAGAGTTGAACTGTAAATGTGTCCTCATGTTCACTGAACTGTTTCACAGTTTGAGCCTGATGAATCTTGACGTTATCATTGATATAAGTAGGCTACGTCTTCCGACATGGTTGTTTGAGATGTTAAAAGCTACGCACTAAGAACTAAGTGCAGTAATGATGAATACAATAAA
Organism: Sinocyclocheilus grahami; assembly: GCF_001515645.1. Lineage (NCBI taxonomy): Eukaryota > Metazoa > Chordata > Actinopteri > Cypriniformes > Cyprinidae > Sinocyclocheilus > Sinocyclocheilus grahami. The sequence goes on from NW_015505858.1 coordinate 36,187, forward strand.
TTTTCAATGAAAAAGCATCAATTAAAATGTACCTAACTATCATAATCTATGTGCATTTGGTTGCCAAATAGGACATTTTTGCAATCAGAAACATGAATTACTGTAAATTCCTAACCCTTGTACACTAAAAAGGCCCCGTTCTCCGACGAGGTTCGGTTGGGGAGTTATGGACGACCGAATGATTGACAACCACAGAGTCCTGAATCCTGATCTTAACCCCTTTGAACGTGTTCGGAATGTGCTGGAGTCGACTTTACACTGCCAGGTCCAAAAAAAGTCCCAGAAAGCACTCTAATATTTAGGCTACACTGTAAAAAATCCAATTAACAAAATGTTGGAAGGCCAGAGGAGAACGAGTTTTGGTTCCTTCGACACATGATTTTTCTGATTAATACTGTAAAGCTGCTTCGACACAATCTGTATTGTAAAAAGTGCTATTTAAATAATGGTGACTTGACTGAGGTTCAGGGAATATTATATATACTGTAACACCTGGTTCATTTATTTTTTTCTGACTTCTGCCTCATTTTAAAGACGTTATTGTGAACCGTAGTAGCCGAATATTTGTAAATGCTTGTTTAGTCTTTAAGTTCATCAAACAAATGTTTACAATGAATTTTACAGTTGTATTACAAATGTAATGTTTGACAACTGGAGCATTTTAAAGGGGTAGTTCATCCAAAAATGAACATTTGTTGTTAATTTATTGACCCTCAGGCCATCCCAGATGTTGGTGACTTTTTAAAAAAAAAAAATTTTCTAGAACAGTAAAGATTTTTATCTGAAACTGTGATCCTTGGCGCGACTACACGTCTATGGCTGCCGGTTTTTGATTGTTTAGCTTCATAAGAACTCAATGTGTCCCCAGGAACCACTGCTTATTTGGGCTTGTCTATATGCGTTTTTTGAATCTCAAAAGCTGTCCGGCAGCCACAAGTGTGCAGTTTATGAATTACCAAAGACATTTTGGGTTAACTATATCCTTAATGCATAATCCATAATGTTTAGGGTGTATGACAAATGTTATAAATGGAGATTGTTATTAAATAAAGGCTACTCTCTTAAAAAAAAAATGCTGGGTTGTTTCAACCCAACTTTGGGTCAAATATGGACTAACCCAACTTTTGGGTTAAAAATGTAGAGTTTATTTTGTTTATAATGTGTGTGTTTTTGGTGATTGATAGACACCAGTTAATAATTTTCTTAACCTCAGTATAAAATGTAATAACTCCACAGCAATTTCTTATAATGCCCAAATAATGAATCTTAGTTGAGGTAACATATGAAATGCATGGAGTAAATGGTTAAATGTTAATTGACATAATTTGATGTAGTTTTCTAAATATTCAGCCAATTGAAACATTTTAGTTGAATGGACTATAAAACTAGTTCAGTAAAGCTTAAGCCAACTAAAAAATAACAATTCAGGCAACGCTTTGAAGAGAGAAATTGACTGAACGTAACATTTCTGTGGAACTTGTTACTAAAGTTGAAACAGCTTGACATTTTTTTACAGTGTAATTGGACTGCCTTTAGCTTTGATAACATTGTGCTTTGGTTGTGGCATTTTTTTCGACAACGTTATGCAACATCACAGCATTTATTTCTATCAAGAGTTGCACCGAGATCTTGTATTGACAATGGGAGAGTTGAACTGTAAATGTGTCCTCATGTTCACTGAACTGTTTCACAGTTTGAGCCTGATGAATCTTGACGTTATCATTGATATAAGTAGGCTACGTCTTCCGACATGGTTGTTTGAGATGTTAAAAGCTACGCACTAAGAACTAAGTGCAGTAATGATGAATACAAT
>NW_015505858.1:42411-70872 GCF_001515645.1 Sinocyclocheilus grahami
TTTTTTTTCTCTCATTCCTGAAACATGGACTGTAGAATAGAACAGAATAAAGTAGTATGTGAATGTGCAAGTATCCATTACTGTGTGCCATGTACTGTATATACAACATACACAAAATACAATTTGAAATATGTAAACAATATACTCTCAGTACCCTCATAAGGACATCTTTGTACTTTATACTCAAAAAGGTGTACATTAGTACCTTAGAGTACCAATATGGACCTTAATGTACAACTATGAAACTTTTTGGGGTAAATAAGGTACAAAGATGTCCTTTTAAGGGTACTGTCCCAGTGACAAGCTGTTGTATTTCCTCCTTTCTTTCTCGCTTTCTTTCCTTCTGTTTTATAATCCTATATAATAATATAATCGTAAAGCATATAAAGCAAAAAAGGTATGATTAAAAATAAAACCTGTCAATTAGACAAGGGTTAACTGAAAAAACGGGTATAACACTAGACATTCCGTCCCCCCCACTTTTGAAATGATGGCTAAGTCCCTGAGCTCACCTCTCTAACAGAGATATAATCTCTGTTATCTCTGCAGGATCCCCTGCGCTGCGAGCCGAACGTTTACATGCATCAAATTTGTTCTTTGCGATAGCGGGGTCCCGGTAGGGGCAGTGACGCTGGGTGCAACTAAAAAGGCCCCGTTCTCCGACGAGGTTCGGTTGGGGAGTTACGGACGACCGAATGATTGACAACCACAGAGTCCTGAATCCTGATCTTAACCCCTTTGAACGTGTTCGGAATGTGCTGGAGTCGACTTTACACTGCCAGGTCCAAAAAAAGTCCCAGAAAGCACTCTAATATTTAGGCTACACTGTAAAAAATCCAATTAACAAAATGTTGGAAGGCCAGAGGAGAACGAGTTTTGGTTCCTTCGACACATGATTTTTCTGATTAATACTGTAAAGCTGCTTCGACACAATCTGTATTGTAAAAAGTGCTATTTAAATAATGGTGACTTGACTGAGGTTCAGGGAATATTATATATACTGTAACACCTGGTTCATTTATTTTTTTCTGACTTCTGCCTCATTTTAAAGACGTTATTGTGAACCGTAGTAGCCGAATATTTGTAAATGCTTGTTTAGTCTTTAAGTTCATCAAACAAATGTTTACAATGAATTTTACAGTTGTATTACAAATGTAATGTTTGACAACTGGAGCATTTTAAAGGGGTAGTTCATCCAAAAATGAACATTTGTTGTTAATTTATTGACCCTCAGGCCATCCCAGATGTTGGTGACTTTTTAAAAAAAAAAAATTTTCTAGAACAGTAAAGATTTTTATCTGAAACTGTGATCCTTGGCGCGACTACACGTCTATGGCTGCCGGTTTTTGATTGTTTAGCTTCATAAGAACTCAATGTGTCCCCAGGAACCACTGCTTATTTGGTCTTGTCTATATGCGTTTTTTGAATCTCAAAAGCTGTCCGGCAGCCACAAGTGTGCAGTTTATGAATTACCAAAGACATTTTGGGTTAACTATATCCTTAATGCATAATCCATAATGTTTAGGGTGTATGACAAATGTTATAAATGGAGATTGTTATTAAATAAAGGCTACTCTCTTAAAAAAAAAAATGCTGGGTTGTTTCAACCCAACTTTGGGTCAAATATGGACTAACCCAACTTTTGGGTTAAAAATGTAGAGTTTATTTTGTTTATAATGTGTGTGTTTTTGGTGATTGATAGACACCAGTTAATAATTTTCTTAACCTCAGTATAAAATGTAATAACTCCACAGCAATTTCTTATAATGCCCAAATAATGAATCTTAGTTGAGGTAACATATGAAATGCATGGAGTAAATGGTTAAATGTTAATTGACATAATTTGATGTAGTTTTCTAAATATTCAGCCAATTGAAACATTTTAGTTGAATGGACTATAAAACTAGTTCAGTAAAGCTTAAGCCAACTAAAAAATAACAATTCAGGCAACGCTTTGAAGAGAGAAATTGACTGAACGTAACATTTCTGTGGAACTTGTTACTAAATAAGTTGAAACAGCTTGACATTTTTTTACAGTGTAATTGGACTGCCTTTAGCTTTGATAACATTGTGCTTTGGTTGTGTCATTTTTTTCGACAACGTTATGCAACATCACAGCATTTATTTCTATCAAGAGTTGCACCGAGATCTTGTATTGACAATGGGAGAGTTGAACTGTAAATGTGTCCTCATGTTCACTGAACTGTTTCACAGTTTGAGCCTGATGAATCTTGACGTTATCATTGATATAAGTAGGCTACGTCTTCCGACATGGTTGTTTGAGATGTTAAAAGCTACGCACTAAGAACTAAGTGCAGTAATGATGAATACAATAAATTTTCAATGAAAAAGCATCAATTAAAATGTACCTAACTATCATAATCTATGTGCATTTGGTTGCCAAATAGGACATTTTTGCAATCAGAAACATGAATTACTGTAAATTCCTAACCCTTGTACAGTGCACATATTTTCCTAAAGTAATATACCAGTGAACAAGTAAAACACAAGCTTCATTAAGCAATTGCATCCTAGTATTCATCATAGGCCCCAGGCTGTGAGGATCCACAACTCTTCCTACTCATCATAATTTCCATTTATTATCTGTGGTCAGATTCAACAAGTATAGGTAATACTTATTCTTCATTAGTAACACAAACATAATTACATTATATAATGCTACATACAAAAGCAATAAATGCCTTTATTGTAATTTCATATAGGCTATTTAAATGCACATGAATTTCTGATATATTACAGTAATAATGATCTGATATTTAATTTCCAGCAATAACTTATGCATGCTGTATTGTTCTGACACATAACCATGTCACTCCAGTATAATCAATCACATTCACAGTTGTTTCACTCTGCACATTATGAGCTTTACATACGTGGATGTGTTATGACTAAATTGCTAATATCGCTACCACACCAAAACAAAACTACAGGCTGAAAGAATCCTCATCATAATGCCTATTTGCATTTGCGCTGCACACCCTCTAGTGCAATATAAATAAATGCAGCAAAATGGATTTTGATCATTAAACGTTTTCAGGCCATCCCAGATGTTGGTGACTTTTTAAAAAAAAAAAATTTTCTAGAACAGTAAAGATTTTTATCTGAAACTGTGATCCTTGGCGCGACTACACGTCTATGGCTGCCGGTTTTTGATTGTTTAGCTTCATAAGAACTCAATGTGTCCCCAGGAACCACTGCTTATTTGGGCTTGTCTATATGCGTTTTTTGAATCTCAAAAGCTGTCCGGCAGCCACAAGTGTGCAGTTTATGAATTACCAAAGACATTTTGGGTTAACTATATCCTTAATGCATAATCCATAATGTTTAGGGTGTATGACAAATGTTATAAATGGAGATTGTTATTAAATAAAGGCTACTCTCTTAAAAAAAAAAACGATTCATCAAGTATAGGTAATACTTATTCTTCATTGGTAACACAAACATCATTACATTATATAATGCTACATACAAAAACAATAAATGCCTTTTATTGTAATTTCATATAGGCTATTATAATGCACATTAATTTCTGATATATTACAGTAATAATGATCTGATATTTAATTTCCAGCAATAACTTATGCATGCTGTATTGTTCTGACACATAACCATGTCACTCCAGTATAATCAATCACATTCACAGTTGTTTCACTCTGCACATTATGAGCTTTACATACGTGGATGTGTTATGACTAAATTGCTAATATCGCTACCACACCAAAACAAAACTACAGGCTGAAAGAATCCTCATCATAATGCCTATTTGCATTTGCGCTGCACACCCTCTAGTGCAATATAAATAAATGCAGCAAAATGGATTTTGATCATTAAACGTTTTTCGTTCAAAGCATGTAACACCGAGGTTGTGTGTGATAAGTCACATGATGCAAAACACTGATACTGAGATTTTCTTGTAAAATGTAAAACAACTCATTTAAACGGTGCTTATAAGCAGGACAGTTTTCTTTACAAAGTCTAAATAAGCAAAATAAGGCAAAACTGAGCTTAAGTTTAAGTGCAGACAAAGTATAACCACTAACGATATATAAATCTAAAAACATTCTAAACCGGACTGGTGAATCAATGAGGTCAGCACAGGTCTTCATTAGACCAGGGACACGTTCAAGCTCAAACCAGTGTGCAACGTTTTGCTACGGTTTCCGGGTTGAACGGCATGTTTCCTGGAAACGGTCTGCAACAGGGTTTGAGATACGTTTTCGCTTGTTTGGTGGGCGTGTCAAAAATGTCAGCCCAATCAGCAGCAACATGTATATAAACAACGCGGTATTAAAGAGACAGCTTGCACAATGTAATTAACATTAAAATAAATTCACAAGAGCAAGTATATTGTTTGCACGTTTATTTACATTAAAGGCAAAATAACTGAAATAATAAGAGCACAAGTATAGATCTGGAACTTCTTTAAGTCTGTCTAAATATCATTTAGTAATTGCAATGTCTTCTGGTCCATCCTTTCCTCAGGAAGGTGTGATAGACACTGATTCATGTAACATAAAAATACTACATATACATATACAATCAAACAAATCAACCAGTGTTCTGTTAAAACAACCCACAAGTATACTCTTTAAAAAATAAAGGTGCTTCACAATGCCATAGATTAAAAGAACCTTTTTGTCTAAATGGTTCCATAAAGAACCTTTTAAATTCTGAAGATTCTTTCTGTTTCACAAAAGGTTCTGTGTGGTGAAAAGTAAGAAAGAGATGGTTCTTTAAAGAACCTTTGACTGAATACTTCTGTGTGGAACCAAAAATGGTTCTTCTGGCATCGCTGTGAAGAACCTTTTAAGCACCTTTATTTTTAAGAGTGTAATAATAAATAAAGGGTAACGTTGTGTACTGTGACATATCACTGCCAGTGCCTTTGTTGGTACTGATTTGGTTTGTAACTAACTTTCTGGCCTTTAGGGATTTCCCTAAAATCCCACTGGACTGGTTTTTAATATGGGTGTGTATATTAGCAGAAAGGGCCCCTAAACTTTTGGTTTTATCATTAAATGTCCCTATTTAAATTAACAGAACTTAACCTATCCATATCCAAAATTGGTTGATATTTTAGAAATGACTGAGTTTTGGAGTAAGGTAGAACAGTGTATAATCTAAATAATAATAATGTATCTAATTTTAACGCCACATATTATTACATTGTATTACATATTCAATTCTCAGAATGTAAATAATCATGCTCATGCCCTGAATGACAACCCTCTGCTTAAAGGGACAGTTCGGCCAAGTTCCCCCCCCCTTTTTTTTTTCTCCCAATAGTAACCAAAACTGTTTGGTTAGTATCTTTTAAATCAATTTTTTTGTTTCAAAAAAGTAAATGACAAGAATTTTCATTTTTGGGTGAACTATCCCTTTAAGAGGTTCAAGTAGAACAGCATAAATAATGTAACAGCAGTGGTACAATCCATTTTAAGTACTAGTCAATATCATTAACTTGGACAGGAATTCTTTACATTTGGAATGTTGTGACGTACATTTCCGGAAGAAAACTCAGAAACCGTGCATACTGATACAAAGAATAACACATTTTGGAGTGGACTTTGTGCTTTGGTACTTCTTTTCAAGCACAAACAGCAACATTATGTTCTAAAGGAAGTTGAAGATGTAAAAAAGCATAATATTACCCCTTTAAAGTTGCATGAAGTGTTCTTACCTTGATGAATGTGGATTATTCTAATTGAGAGAACGTGTACCTGCAGGTAAAAATTGCATACAACTTCCTCATAAGGGTTTTTTGAGAGGTGCATTCTCACCTGAGAGAACACAAAGCAAGATGTTTCAGTGAGTTCATGAAACAATAGTACCAGTCTAAAATGTAACAGTGGTGTGATGCTTCATTTATCTTTAAGTTGACAGGCTGATGATCTAATGACCTATACCAGCTTAGCCTCACAAAATTGTTCTGAACATTTAAGCTGACCCAAAAGGGTACACTGTTTTTGTCAGTTTGGCAAAAGTGAGGTGTCCAGATGTTTAAAGTGAAGGGTCAATCTCTGAAAAGCTTAGTGTGGTCTCCTGAGTAGGGCCAGGCAGGAATGAAGTATACCTTGGCAGTAAAAACCCATTCCCTGTCAGTAAAGCACTGTGATGGACATGTCAGACATCTGGGCCGATGATTTGGGGGGGGGTCTTTTAAACTTGGCTTGAAATGTAGGTCCAAGAATTCTGCAATTTTGGCTGGTCATCAATTCATCCAAAATGATTATCTATATAGGACATAAGTGAAGTGGTCATTAGCAATACACTTGTGTCTTGTTAACATTATTCATTTCTTTGTGAAATGTAGTTTTATTACTTTGGAAGTTTGGCCTGTTATTTAGTCAGCGTTTTTAAAGTTGGCATGAAACGGAAGTTGCGATTGTCTTTTCTTCTCTAACGTGACATATATCCGAGTGAAACGGCATCTGAAATGAGAGGACGGGACTTGATTTCATCCTTCGGGAATTGATTGGATCATTGGAAGTTGGGGCGTTGCCAACAAAATGGAGGAAGATCTGAATGCCAGTTTGCAGTTAGTGGTGGGGGATTTCTTTCCACTGGATTCACAGCCGACACCCAAGCATGAATAAATGTTTTTTTTAGGGTGACGATCAACGGCACAAAACATGCCTAAACGGAGAGAGAGAGACTGCCTGAATGACTGAGCGCGTCCTCCATCAGGTTAAGTCATATTCATGAAAAAAAAAAAAATTTAGTTTGCAATGTACTAAGAGCAATGTTGTCGTAATATTCTAATATCTTTTCAATGTTTAAGGGTAACATACTCCCTTATGACTGGTGTCAGTGCTATAAAGTGAAGCATCAGCTTGCAGCTTTTCCCCCCAAATGTCACTGATGTCAGTGCAGCTGTTGGCAGTTCCAGATAACTCCGCCCTTGCACCATAGCTCGTGACCGGAAGAGTAGAGGAGTCGTTTTGAGGGGGAGGGGAGGTTAACCTTTTTGATTAAAGATTACGAGGGCACATGAATTTTTAAAAAAATAATGAAGTGCACGGATCAATTATTTATAATAAACACTACAGTATTCCATCAAAAAATAGGAATAGTCAATGTCTTCTGGTCCATCCTTTCCTCAGGAAGGTGTGATAGACACTGATTCATGTAACATAAAAATACTACATATACATATACAATCAAACAAATCAACCAGTGTTCTGTTAAAACAACCCACAAGTATACTCTTTAAAAAATAAAGGTGCTTCACAATGCCATAGATTAAAAGAACCTTTTTGTCTAAATGGTTCCATAAAGAACCTTTTAAATTCTGAAGATTCTTTCTGTTTCACAAAAGGTTCTGTGTGGTGAAAAGTAAGAAAGAGATGGTTCTTTAAAGAACCTTTGACTGAATACTTCTGTGTGGAACCAAAAATGGTTCTTCTGGCATCGCTGTGAAGAACCTTTTAAGCACCTTTATTTTTAAGAGTGTAATAATAAATAAAGGGTAACGTTGTGTACTGTGACATATCACTGCCAGTGCCTTTGTTGGTACTGATTTGGTTTGTAACTAACTTTCTGGCCTTTAGGGATTTCCCTAAAATCCCACTGGACTGGTTTTTAATATGGGTGTGTATATTAGCAGAAAGGGCCCCTAAACTTTTGGTTTTATCATTAAATGTCCCTATTTAAATTAACAGAACTTAACCTATCCATATCCAAAATTGGTTGATATTTTAGAAATGACTGAGTTTTGGAGTAAGGTAGAACAGTGTATAATCTAAATAATAATAATGTATCTAATTTTAACGCCACATATTATTACATTGTATTACATATTCAATTCTCAGAATGTAAATAATCATGCTCATGCCCTGAATGACAACCCTCTGCTTAAAGGGACAGTTCGGCCAAGTTCCCCCCCCCTTTTTTTTTTCTCCCAATAGTAACCAAAACTGTTTGGTTAGTATCTTTTAAATCAATTTTTTTGTTTCAAAAAAGTAAATGACAAGAATTTTCATTTTTGGGTGAACTATCCCTTTAAGAGGTTCAAGTAGAACAGCATAAATAATGTAACAGCAGTGGTACAATCCATTTTAAGTACTAGTCAATATCATTAACTTGGACAGGAATTCTTTACATTTGGAATGTTGTGACGTACATTTCCGGAAGAAAACTCAGAAACCGTGCATACTGATACAAAGAATAACACATTTTGGAGTGGACTTTGTGCTTTGGTACTTCTTTTCAAGCACAAACAGCAACATTATGTTCTAAAGGAAGTTGAAGATGTAAAAAAGCATAATATTACCCCTTTAAAGTTGCATGAAGTGTTCTTACCTTGATGAATGTGGATTATTCTAATTGAGAGAACGTGTACCTGCAGGTAAAAATTGCATACAACTTCCTCATAAGGGTTTTTTGAGAGGTGCATTCTCACCTGAGAGAACACAAAGCAAGATGTTTCAGTGAGTTCATGAAACAATAGTACCAGTCTAAAATGTAACAGTGGTGTGATGCTTCATTTATCTTTAAGTTGACAGGCTGATGATCTAATGACCTATACCAGCTTAGCCTCACAAAATTGTTCTGAACATTTAAGCTGACCCAAAAGGGTACACTGTTTTTGTCAGTTTGGCAAAAGTGAGGTGTCCAGATGTTTAAAGTGAAGGGTCAATCTCTGAAAAGCTTAGTGTGGTCTCCTGAGTAGGGCCAGGCAGGAATGAAGTATACCTTGGCAGTAAAAACCCATTCCCTGTCAGTAAAGCACTGTGATGGACATGTCAGACATCTGGGCCGATGATTTGGGGGGGGGTCTTTTAAACTTGGCTTGAAATGTAGGTCCAAGAATTCTGCAATTTTGGCTGGTCATCAATTCATCCAAAATGATTATCTATATAGGACATAAGTGAAGTGGTCATTAGCAATACACTTGTGTCTTGTTAACATTATTCATTTCTTTGTGAAATGTAGTTTTATTACTTTGGAAGTTTGGCCTGTTATTTAGTCAGCGTTTTTAAAGTTGGCATGAAACGGAAGTTGCGATTGTCTTTTCTTCTCTAACGTGACATATATCCGAGTGAAACGGCATCTGAAATGAGAGGACGGGACTTGATTTCATCCTTCGGGAATTGATTGGATCATTGGAAGTTGGGGCGTTGCCAACAAAATGGAGGAAGATCTGAATGCCAGTTTGCAGTTAGTGGTGGGGGATTTCTTTCCACTGGATTCACAGCCGACACCCAAGCATGAATAAATGTGTTTTTTTTTAGGGTGACGATCAACGGCACAAAACATGCCTAAACGGAGAGAGAGAGACTGCCTGAATGACTGAGCGCGTCCTCCATCAGGTTAAGTCATATTCATGAAAAAAAAAAAAAATTAGTTTGCAATGTACTAAGAGCAATGTTGTCGTAATATTCTAATATCTTTTCAATGTTTAAGGGTAACATACTCCCTTATGACTGGTGTCAGTGCTATAAAGTGAAGCATCAGCTTGCAGCTTTTCCCCCCAAATGTCACTGATGTCAGTGCAGCTGTTGGCAGTTCCAGATAACAGCCGACACCCAAGCATGAATAAATGTTTTTTTTAGGGTGACGATCAACGGCACAAAACATGCCTAAACGGAGAGAGAGAGAGACTGCCTGAATGACTGAGCGCGTCCTCCATCAGGTTAAGTCATATTCATGAAAAAAAAAAAAATTTAGTTTGCAATGTACTAAGAGCAATGTTGTCGTAATATTCTAATATCTTTTCAATGTTTAAGGGTAACATACTCCCTTATGACTGGTGTCAGTGCTATAAAGTGAAGCATCAGCTTGCAGCTTTTCCCCCCAAATGTCACTGATGTCAGTGCAGCTGTTGGCAGTTCCAGATAACTCCGCCCTTGCACCATAGCTCGTGACCGGAAGAGTAGAGGAGTCGTTTTGAGGGGGAGGGGAGGTTAACCTTTTTGATTAAAGATTACGAGGGCACATGAATTTTAAAAAAAATAATGAAGTGCACGGATCAATTATTTATAATAAACACTACAGTATTCCATCAAAAAATAGGAATAGTCAATTTTGATTTCATGCCGACTTTAAATCAATGGCATCAATTCCCATAGACAGACTAAACGGCTAATATTGCTAACAAAAATACTGGTGAAATGTCATTTTCTCACAGCTGTCATTTTCGTTAGAGATGCACCGATTGCTATTTTCTTGGGCAATTCCAATTTACGATTTCTTTTGTAAGTGTGACCAGCCGATACTGATTTTTGCCGAATTAAGATTTTCTTTCTAAAACATATAACTGACAAACAAACTATAACTATACAAACAAACAATTTGAATGCAAAAAAAAATTTTTTACATAAAAAAACAAATGAAACATTTCAATTCCCCCAATCTGGACAAAGTTAGATGTTCTCTCACTTAAACAACTCTCAAAATAAAGTGCTCTGTGACTAGAAAATAGGTAGAAATAACAATTAACTGAAAATGAGTTAGGGCCTATATAACAAAACCGATGTAATTTCCCAGATTCCCACTATGTTTCTTAAAGGTGCAGTAGGAGATCTTGGAAAATGCTAACTTTAGCCTGATGGCACTGAAAGGGTCCCACCCTCCCTGCAATCGCCGCCCAAAGCCACGCCCCCTGAACGCATATACGCTCGCAGACCAGAGTACCAGAGACAACTTTACCACAATAGGCTACATCACCCGCTCTGCACATTTCATATGTATCTCTTATCACGTGCAATGTTTGTTCTATTCGAGTGCCCTGCGAAGTGGACATCACCGGATATTCCGCCATGATTCCAGTTCGAAGTGAGCGTATATGTTCCATACAAAGGGCATTAAAGTGCGCAAGATGTAAATTCAAATAGTATTTATTTACAGAGGTATATTATGTCACACTTCTCTAGTAAGTTTCGTCTGTGTGTGAAGACGCTGCGCAGTGAGTAGGGAGCAATGAACACTGTGTAGCAATCATATCGATTGGAGCACAGTTCATGCACGTAAGCTCAAGCTGGTTATCTGAATCGGGTGTGTTAACTAAGCAAGATATGCAAAATATGCAGAACGGGGTGCCACGAGGACTAGAATTGGGAACCGCTGGGCTACATCATTCACCGGTGAGAGAACTTTATAGTACAGTAAGTACCATGAAGGAAGATCGGCTTGTAGACGATTGTCTGCCATTCTGCACAACGTGCGTGAACGCGCTGATGACGTATCCTGGCTGCGTGATGGCACTGAAAGGGTCCCACCCTCCCTGCAATCGCCGCCCAAAGCCACGCCCCTGAACGCATATAGGCTGACAGACCAGAATACCAGAGACAACTTTACCACAATAGGTTACATCACCCGCTCTGCACATTTCATATGTATCTCTTATCACGTGCAATGTTTGTTCTATTCGAGTGCCCTGCGAAGTGGACATCACCGGATATTCCGCCATGATTCCAGTTCGAAGTGAGCGTATATGTTCCATACAAAGGGCATTAAAGTGCGCAAGATGTAAATTCAAATAGTATTTATTTACAGAGGTATATTATGTCACACTTCTCTAGTAAGTTTCGTCTGTGTGTGAAGACGCTGCGCAGTGAGTAGGGAGCAATGAACACTGTGTAGCAATCATATCGATTGGAACACAGTTCATGCACGTAAGCTCAAGCTGGTTATCTGAATCGGGTGTGTTAACTAAGCAAGATATGCAAAATATGCAGAACGGGGTGCCACGAGGACTAGAATTGGGAACCGCTGGGCTACATCATTCACCGGTGAGAAAACTTTATAGTACAGTAAGTACCATGAAGGAAGATCGGCTTGCAGACGTTTGTCTGCCATTCTGCACAACGTGCGTGAACGCGCTGATGACGTATCCTGGCTGCGCGAACCGGGTGTGCAGAGGTATGCTAATACATACGTTGACAGGCACAAAATATGCAGAACGGGGTGCCACGAGGACTAGAATTGGGAACCGCTGGGCTACATCATTCACCGGTGAGAGAACTTTATAGTACAGTAAGTACCATGAAGGAAGATCGGCTTGTAGACGATTGTCTGCCATTCTGCACAACGTGCGTGAACGCGCTGATGACGTATCCTGTCTGCGCGAACCGGGTGTGCAGAGGTATGCTAATACATACGTTGACAGGCAAGTAGGAAAGCCAATTAAAACTCTCGGACCGAGCGTTTTGATTGGACGAACATTTCTTGGTCCTACGTCTTCCACAGAATATATAAATACATTTAGACCACTTAACTTAATGATTGCTATCGGGATGTGACGAGACTTTCAACCAGCATAAAAAAAAAAAATTCTGAAGACAATCACCTATTGCACCTTTAAATTGTCTCTTTTTTTTTTTCACTAACCTTTTAAATGTCATCTTTCACATTAAATTCTTACATTTTTTTTCAATTAATTCTGTTAGAATAAGAAAAATGTAGAGCTGTTACCATTCAAATGAAATCAGTATCAACAACCTCCATCTTTACTCTGCAGGAAACACAGAAGCTGCATCTGAAGTAGTGTTATCAAAAGTACCGACCGCGATCTGATTCGCTACTGAAATTTTAAAGACGTCCATTTCCCGCGAAGATTTGAGCGCCGTTGAGCAAATTCTTAAACCACGCTGCATGGTCATCGTGTTCACGCGCTCAACAGATATGACTATAGGCGCGTTTCCATTACAGATTTGCTCAAAACTTTGGCGATATTTTATAAATGTCGATAAAGTATTGCGAAATGACGCCGTTTCCATTAACCAATATTATGAGACTATTTTCAATTCGCAATTTCAATTTGCGCAATTTGAAGAGTAATGGAAACGCGCCTTATGATTGGCTACAATGATCGTCGCTTCGCGCTCTTCACCGAGCGCTCTCACAGAAACACCAGAGCGCTTGAGAGCCAGGGTTGCCAAGTCTGCGTATTATACGCGACTTTGGGCTTCTTCTTTTATAAAGTTGCGTGAAAAAATCCCAGGTTGCGGGTTTTTGGGCTCATTTAAAAAAAATATGGTTGCTTGTTAGGAAAACCTGACAAGCAACTTCGTTTCTTTTCATTTACGTTCACTGTATTCTCCAATGCATTGATTGACACTCTGTCTGCTCACAGTTAATAGCCAATCAGTGCAAATATATATCGACCCGAATATAAGACGATGTTTTTTTTCTTGGAAATACATCTGAAAAAACGTGGTCGTCGTATATTCAGGGTCTAGACTTTGACATGTCAATACAATGATCGTCGCTTCGCGCTCTTCACGGAGCGCTCTCACAGAAACACCAGAGCGCTTGAGAGCCAGGGTTGCCAAGTCTGCGTATTATACGCGACTTTGGGCTTCTTTTTTTATAAAGTTGCGTGAAAAAATCCCAGGTTGCGGGTTTTTGGGCTTATTTAAAAAAAATATGGTTGCTTGTTAGGAAAACCTGACAAGCAACTTCGTTTCTTTTCATTTACGTTCACTGTATTCTCCAATGCATTGATTGACACTCTGTCTGCTCACAGTTAATAGCCAATCAGTGCAAATATATATCGACCCGAATATAAGACGATGTTTTTTTTCTTGGAAATACATCTGAAAAAACGTGGTCGTCGTATATTCAGGGTCTAGACTTTGACATGTCAATAATACACCCACAACAGTAGGTGGCGCCAAATACACATAAAACGAGTGTGCCATGAAATACGTAATGTAATGCGTGTTGTAAAGATCTTGAGTAAAAACAAAAGAAGAAAAGCTTACAGCTGCATGAGTCGTGACTGTCACGTTAGCCTGATGGGACCAAACTCTCTTTGTGATTTTAAAACGTAAGACAGTACCCAGATTTGAAGACTCCAGTAAGATTTAACTTCTACTGTTAATACGATTTTGGTAGGCTGCTATTAGATGGATAGCCTAAATGTCTTTTTAATGGTATATCAAAAAGTGTATATTTTTTTAAATGTGATTGTTGGTACATTTGACCAGTTTTTACCATACTTTCAAAACAAAAATTTAAAATAGGAAAAATATGCAATATAAAAATAATTGAAGACAAAATGTGTTTTACTGAGAAAAAACAAGATTTGTTTTTTAAAGAGCCTTTTTCCAAAAGATACATCTGGAAAAAGGGGGGTCGTCTTATATTCGGGCCAATACGGTAAGTGCTGTAGAGTAATTTGTCAAATATTCCGCCCCCTCCGCACGCGCAATGAGGGCTTGAAGAAAAATCATCTTCAAAAAGAAGGCGCATAACGCTGTAATCCAAGCGATGATAGAAGCAGACGTAGAGGCGTGGGGTGACTTTTTTTCTTTATAAGGTAGCCTAATTTTTTATTTTTACAATGTTTTTGTAATGTATAAATTATCACGGACTGTAAAAAAACAACAACAAAAAACAAGTAGGCCTATACTAATACTACGAGTAGATTGATTTCGTTATAGTCATGTTATGTATATCTGACATTATGCTATTAATATTTTACTTACTGTATTTGTGCTATTGACAGTGTACAGCACTTTGGTCGGCTTTTAGCTGTTTTTAAATGTGCTTCAGAAATAAACTTGAACTTGATTTGGTTCGAATAGCCAATATTTTAGTAGGCTATAAATATGTGGCTATGCTACAGCTCCCCTTTGAAGCTCTTGTGTTTTTCTCCTTTTCCATCTCTCCAATCCTATTCTGCTCACAGGTGATTGGAGATTAGTTTTGTTCCTGCTTTGTTGCAGTTTGCTGATTTTTGTAAAATAACTTATGTTTTTGCTTTTCAGATAAAAGGGTTGTTTCGGTTTAATATGTTGCGGGCTCATTTATTGTTAATAAATAATTGATCATAAATAATATTGATGATTATAAATTATCAAAAAATATTGGGCTTGTTTTTGAAGCTGCGGTTGCTTATTTGTCTCGCGAGAGTTGGCAACAGTGTTGAGAGCCGCGTCTATCAGCGGATCCCTAATATATTTGCGCATTTGCACAAAAACTGTTTCTAGCTTGTTTTGTCTGTGTAGCCCGAATATGACGTGTCGAACATAAAATGTTTTTATGTATTTGAAATTTAATAATCATTATTACAATATCAAGAGCAATAAACGACAATGATTTGTGTCATAATGTTGAGTACTGACTGAGTTCCTGATGCAGGCTATTCTGAGTGATTGAAGTCATTTGTTCAATGTAAGAATTTGAAATAAAACACCACAAATATATTTAATAAGGTAATTACAAAAATTGGCATTATAAAGGTAAAAATGAAATCAAATTAATATTTGCCCCCTAAAGAAACTAGTAGTAGCTAACACTTACTATTTTTCAGGAGCTGAGGTTTTCAAAAGAAATATTTCATTTGTATTTTACGTTGATAAATCTTGTATATGTTTGACATGTAGATTGTTTATATACAGTAGATTGTCCAAATATGAAAAAATGTTAAATGCCTGCACTGTTTTAAAACCCATTTTTACATTTAGTTTAGATTATATTTTTCTTTATTAAAATTATATGCCATTTTAGCCAGAGGAAAATGGACAAAACTAAATCAAACTAAATTTAAAGGACATTTTCCTCAAAAGACAAGGGGAAAAAAGGGCATTGACATTATCACATTTCAGCATGCAAACAAAAACCAGGGCAATTCACAATTAATGTCTCGTCTCACCTCGCCTCGCCTCAGTGAAGAAAACATCTTGAGGTCTTGACCATGGACGGACAGAGCTTTGACCACTGAATAGTGGTGTCCTTTCTTCCACTGAAAGTTTAATTTCTGGTAAAATTACACACACAATTTTTTTGCCACAGGGGTTTTATGGTGTTTATAGAGAATAATCAAAACTTTATACTATACTCCATATTAAGTATTAATGTAGGCCTAATACTCAAATGGTACTTTTTCATATACAATACTTATTCGCTGTTCATGAACTACTGATCTATTCAGCATTAGGCTATATAATGTTAGTTAATGACTTAAGTGTTTCTTAATGATCTAGTGGCAGTCTTTCAGACACACACCAGACTCATCAGGCTCAGGACAGCACAGGAGTCTCCAGACTCTTCTCGGAGGCCTCCACAGACACTCAAATATCCCACCTGCGACAAGAACAGATATTGTGAGCGATCACTTGTTAATAAACTTATCTAAAAATAGATCGAGCTATAAACTAGACTTAAACAGTTCGTGTCATATAGGCGCAGATTTCTTTTTCCGCCGGTCAGGGTTTGTATAAAACGTATTGACGGCTTCTGTAAATATTGCACGCTGTAAAAAATAAAATAACAGAAGAAGTACTGGCAGCTCATTACACACGACCTTATCCATTAGTTTTACGGACATTTCTGTTAACTCTAAAACACAATGCAATGGTGTAAATGGTCAAAAACCTGTAAAAAGTAAATACGGGAAAATCTCTTCAAATTATACACATTGTGCCCGATTTTTACAGATTTTTTTTTTTAGCGTGCACTTACGATTGACTTAACACTTACGCCTTTTATTTATAATTATTTTTAATTCAGCTCACCCCGAGCAAATGATAACTTAAAACATTTAACAACCATTGTTTCAAATCCAACGAATAATTAGTTTAGCTCCAGAACTTATAAACTAATGCAGTTTGATTTGTATTAGTTATCTGTTTTAGTTACAGTTGTAGTAATGTCATTTTATTAGTTTTGTATTATGTCTATATAGGTTTTTATTAAGTTTTAGTTTTATAAAAAAAAAATATTTCAGTACTTCAACATACAAAATGGAAATGAAATAATATATAGAATGTATTTATATATGTATGTATGTATAGAATGTATTTATGTGTGTGTGTGTGTGTGGTTGTACACACATGTAGTTGTTTTTTGGTGTTTGGCTTAGTGTTATGCTAGAATCATTATTATACTCATATCGTTTGTTCTTTTAATATTTTGAATTGTTTTTAGCTTTTTTTTGGTTTTCATTTAAATGTTTAGTTTTGAAATGTTGTATGCATTTGCCATTTTTATTTATTTTCTTAAATGTGTATAGTATTATAGAGTCTTAGCTTTTAGTTTTAATTACTTTCTCTTATTTGTAAGTCGCTTTGGATAAAAGCGTCTGCTAAATGACAAAGTAAAAAAGTAAAGCACTTCAGTTACAGAAACTGAGCTGTAGATGCAATAAATTCGCAGAGTTACAAATTCAACAGGCGGCCTGAAATATGCACGCTTTGGTTAGAAACACATTTTCATTTTTAACTTCATCTCTACATGAACAAATAATGACTTAACAATAACATTCTCCCTTAACAATTAGCAATAGAACGAATAATTCTATTTCTCCACATCTTCAGCTACAAAAACAGCCTCTATGAAAAATATTATGCAGCCTACACTAACCTTTAAATACGATCGGCTAGAAACGCATACGGCTTTTTTTTTTTAGCTCTACACAAATAATAACTTCAAACATTTTGACATTCTTACTCAACAATTAACTTAGCGAAAATCCAACGAATAATTCACAATGCTCCCGATCTTCAGTTACAAAAACAGAGCATAATCACAAGAAATTAACATAAAACATATTGACAGCTTCTATAAGAAATATGCACACACACTAAGCTATAGGCCTAACTTAGTTCAAATTAATCTGGCGTTTTTCCGTGGGCCATATATCGAACAACTTCTATCCCGATGTTATTTCGCATCTAATAGTATGACATTGCACCATCAACTTAGAAATCTTTACAGAGGATGATAACTTGTTCTGAGCAATACCTGAGAGTCTTAAGTAGCCTAGCCACGAAAGAGGTTGAAAGACGGACAACGCGTCCCGCTGCACTAGAAACAAAGCACTTCTCACCTCCAGTGTTGGTTTCCATATGATTAGAATTTGGTGTGGCGATCAGTATGTTCATTTTCCCGTTATATACTTTGTTTGTATTGCCGACAAACTTCAGCGCGCATGTAATTCATACGGGTTGAGACGCAGCGTCGCTTTAGTGGAGCTGTGTGACTTCAAGCCAGTAGGATGTGTTGCCATGTCCGTTCTTTATAATACAGACAGTCACACTCTGCAAAATGTCATCATTAATCGGCATAGCTGCTTGTCATTATTGTCCTGTGTTTCTGTCTTTATCTGGCCCGACCCCTCTACCCCACTGATACGTAAACATGCGTTGTTTTCCATTTTTACGGTGCGCGCGATGTTTCGCTTAATCACGGTACATGGCAACCCGAGACTTCCTCCAAGCTGCTGTCACACACTCTCGTCTAGTCCTTGTTGTTTCGCTTACCACTCGTGCACTACTACTACTATATCTTCTATATCTTTATATGTTAGAAATAGTACGAATAGAACGTTTTATTACAAATAAAGACAAAATATCATAGGCTACGTTTCCTCCACTGAGGAATCGGAGGTGACTTTACATATAATCAGTCAAAAAGCGTTTAACTATTTCTGGCAAGGGGCATATCGTTACCACTGTATCCGTCTCGCTTCCGCGTTGCACCAAAGCAAACTGCAGTTTAGAATGGGTTAGGCTATAATTTCTATTTTGAGCAATACAATTCTAGATTTAAAAAAAAATTAATAATCTTCGTATGTTCGTGAAGCAAGTGTTTTATTTTGCACTTCATTTCGTAACCAGCTGCTTGTTTCTCTTCCGAGATCTGATAAGCTACTGTTCCGCATAAAGTTCAACAAGTGCTCACAATGTCTACACAGTAATGTAAAACACATAAAGAAACGCGTACCTTTCTAAAGCCCTCTTCTCAATGAAATTCTGCCCACTGTTGCATGAAGGACGTGAATGAACTTCACTAGTTTTCTTTTTTCCCGCCAATTGCACCAGAATTAAATCGTCTTAATCGGCACCTTCTTTTCTTCGGTGTTTTTTTTACCAGTAGCGCATTATACTGATTAAATCTCCGTTGTTTTAATAATTCCTGCAGAGAGAGAGAGAGAGAGAGATGTCTGTTGAACTGCTCCCGCGCGCTGCTTGCTTGCTTTGGTTGCTTTTTAGTTGAAAGGAAACTGAAAACATCGCGCCACCTACTGTTGATGTCTAACGCCTGTCTGTGCTAGTTAAATCACACCAAAGTTTACCAAATTCATTTAACTCAGAATGAAATTTTTAGATGAGTGTAAAATAAACCATCTGCCAAGTCTAAAAACATGTTAAACATCCTAAATAAATGAATGCATGAATATGTAAGAAAACATCATTTGAATACAGATACACATTAATCCATAATCTGCAAATTGGTGGTTTTTAAAGGGGTCATGAACTACCTTTTTGTTTTTTTTATTTTGTACTGTTCGCTGAGGTCCACCAAAGTCCCTTTCGAGGATGTATTTCTATAGTCTCAGTGGGCATCTCCCGTTGAGATCGTCAAGAGTACCAAATTCCTTGCTGTTCACCAGCGGAGAACCTTACCTGGTCTCTCAACACCAACACTGTAGAGATGAAAGCACAGCAGCGTCTGTACTACCTACGAAGGCTGAGGAAAGCGCATCTCTCACCCCCCCATCCTCACCACTTTCTACAGAGAGCATCCTGAGTAGCTGTATCACTGTCTGGTTTGGTAACTGCACCATCGCAGATCGCAAGACCCTGCAGCGGATAGTGAGGACAGCTGAGAAGATCATCGGGGTCCCTCTTCCCTCTATCTCAGACATTTACACCACACGCTGTACTCGTAAAGCCATCAGCATTGCGGGCGACCCCGCACACCCCTTTCATAAACTTTTCACCCTCCTGCCATGTGGCCCTCACAGTCAGATTGCGTGACAGCTTCTTCCCCCAAGCCATCAGACTCCTCAACTCCAGATGAGGGGATAAGAACTCATTCACACACTGGACTGATTTGAACCACTCTCACACTCATCCCAATCTATTATCTACCTACGCACAAACCATTTTGCACAAATTTTTGCACATTTTTGCTGTCTGCACTGTTCTCTCAGTATGCACACATGCACTTTGCGTAGTCTGTGTTAAATGTCTACAGTTCTTATTTTATAGTCAGCTCTTTTTTTCTCTTAGTACTTTTTTTTTTTTAATAGTCTTCTTAGTTCTTATTTAACTTTTTACTTAGCCTGTTTATTATCATTTAATTATGTCCAGTTGAGTTTCTTTGTAGTCCTGTGTTTTGTGTTTTTGTCTATGTAGCACCTTGGTCCTGGAGAAACGCTGTCTCATTTCACTGTATGCTAACTGTATAGAGCTGGAATGACAATAAAGCTACTCTGACTCTTTGGGTCCACATCCACTTATAATGTTATCAAGATTTTTTACATCAAAAATCATAATTTAGAAGTAATAAGTGATAAAGTCGTGGCCTAATGGTTAGCGAGTCGGACTCGTAACCCAAAGGTTGCGGCTTCGAGTCTCGTACCGGCAGGGATTGTAGGTGGGGGGAGTGAATGTACAGCGCTCTCTCCCACCTTCAGTACCACGACAGAGGTGCCCTTGAGCTCAGTCTGCTCCCCGGGCTCCGCAGCATAAAAGGCTGCCCACTGCTCCGGGTGTGTGTTCACGGTGTGCGTGTTCACTGCTGTGTGTGTGCACTTTGGATGGGATAAATGCAGAGCACTAATTCAGAGTATGGGTCACCATACTTGGCCACATGTCACTTCACTATCACTAAAATAAGTAATAATCATCTGCTTGAATCAGCGTGGTGGAGACTCGGAAGTAAGCACCCACTGCTAAGAGGTCATGACCCCTTTAAAGAGTGTTTTTTTTTTTTCTTCATTACTTAGTATTTAATAAATTGCTTTTCAAAATGTATAACATATTTAAAAAAAGAGTAAACAAAATTTATCAGGCAATGACTTTGCAGGCAGCGTTTTTGAACGAATAAGGCACCTCATGAAACTGATTTCGGACAGGCTTCTGAGGCAGCGTAACGGTTTATTGATCTACAACAAAATAGAATGAGTTTTGGTGATAACTAAAATATTTAATTACTATAATACTGATTTCTTGCTAGAAATAACATCAAAAGTGCAAAAAGTTAGTCAGAAATTTACATTTACACAAACTGACCACCAAACGCAACTTTCAGACACCATCTTAACCGAATGGAACACACAGGACTGTGGGATATCAAAGGCAGAGAAGCATACATCTATGCTGCCTTCAAAATTTGATCAGAAGAAGGTACCTCCGGAGACAGGAAGTGAAGCAGAATTTGGATTCGGACGTGCCTTGATGCCTTCCCGCCTTGGAATGGTTGTTCCTACACCTGGCCCACGGAGGGCCTCACAACCCAAAATGTTCCCCAAGGAATTTTTGTGGGGGGGGGCTATAGGGCTCCGGCCGTAGAGGCCGGGCCGACTGCAGAGGCCAAGGCCACGGAGGCCGCCCCGCCATGGTCCCCTGAGCTCCCTGCTCCGCCATGGTTCCCCAGACTGCCTGCTCCGCCATGGTTCCCCGAACTGCCTGCTCCGCCATGGCTCCCTAGTCTGCCTGCTCCGCCATGGCCCACTGAACTGCCTGCTCTGCCATGGTTCCCCGAGCTGCCTGCTCCGCCATGACTCCTATTCTGTTCAATCTGTGTTTGTCAGGTTTTAACATCGTTCATGTGTCTCTGCTGTTTCCAAGTGTGGATTTCCCTTAGTTCTGAATATTAATAAAGATTGTTTGATTGATCCACGTCTCCATCATCTCTCAGACACAGAGTGCTGACAACAGCACCATCTATGCTGCCTTCAAAATTTGATCAGAAGAAGGTACCTCCGGAGACAGGAAGTGAAGCAGAATTTGGATTCGGACGTGCCTTGATGCCTTCCCGCCTTGGAATGGTTGTTCCTACACCTGGCCCACGGAGGGCCTCACAACCCAAAATGTTCCCCAAGGAATTTTTGTGGGGGGGGCTATAGGGCTCCGGCCGTAGAGGCCGGGCCGACTGCAGAGGCCAAGGCCACGGAGGCCGCCCCGCCATGGTCCCCTGAGCTCCCTGCTCCGCCATGGTTCCCCGGACTGCCTGCTCCGCCATGGTTCCCCGAACTGCCTGCTCCGCCATGGCTCCCTAGTTTGCCTGCTCCGCCATGGCCCACTGAACTGCCTGCTCTGCCATGGTTCCCCGAGCTGCCTGCTCCGCCATGACTCCTATTCTGTTCAATCTGTGTTTGTCAGGTTTTAACATCGTTCATGTGTCTCTGCTGTTTCCAAGTGTGGATTTCCCTTAGTTCTGAATATTAATAAAGATTGTTTGATTGATCCACGTCTCCATCATCTCTCAGACACAGAGTGCTGACAACAGCACATTGAAAATATACATAACCGGAAATAACTGAGCAGTGTTATTTCAAAACGGAAGTGCGTCACGAGGCTCAGTGCAAGTAGTCCATTGAAACTGTGGTTTCACGCTTTGGCTGGCGCTGAGACGCGCTCTGCACTTGTGATATAATCACAACTACAGTGGGGAAAAAAGTATTTAGTCAGCCACCAATTGTGCAAGTTCTCCCACTTAAAAAGATGAGAGAGGCCTGTAATTTTCATCATAGGTATACCTCAACTATGAGAGACAAAATGAGGGGAAAAAAATCCAGAAAATCACATTGTAGGATTTTTAAAGAATTAATTGGTAAATTCCTCTGTAAAATAAGTATTTGGTCACCTACAAACAAGCAATATTTCTGGCTCTCACAGACCTGTAACAACTTCTTTAAGAGGCTCCTCTGTCCTCCACTCGTTACCTGTATTAATGGCATCTGTTTGAACTCGTTATCAGTATAAAAGACATCTGTCCACAACCTCAAACAGTCACACTCCAAAAACTCCACCATGGCAAAGACCAAAGAGCTGTCAAAGGACACCAGAAACAAAATTGTAGACCTGCACCAGGCTGGGAAGACTGAATCTGCAATAGGTAAGCAGCTTGGTGTGAAGAAATCAACTGTGGGAGCAATTATTAGAAAAGGGAAGACATACAAGACCACTGATAATCCCCCCCGATCTGGGGCTCCACGCAAGATCTCACCCATAACCATAACCAAACAATTACAGTTATCAGTGCAACACGTAGTGTTTTTAACCACATAATGTTTTATTTTAAGTTTCAGACATTTAAATACACAAATACTAGTAAAATAATACATTAAGAGTTTTTAAAATACACACGGATGTTTATGGAAGCAGCAATAACAATCCATTCGAATATAATTTGCCAACGTATTTTATTCATATCACATACACAGTGTAAGTAACTATAAAGTTCACTCTATTCTTCTCCCAGTTCACCATCCACTTACTTACATGAATTTTGGGAGAAACTGGTGAATTTACGTGCTGTAAATCCAACTGACAGGACTCTCTGACTCACTCGGGGACAGCTAGAATATTTTAAACTTACCAGTGAAAGGGTTAGCAGCCTGATTGTTTGGTATTTAAAGAACAATAGGCTAGTCTTTGTTCTTTTAAACAGCTCATAAGAATAGTGGGTGAAAAATGAGAGTGAATGATAGGGACTGTTGAAATCTAATGGTTGTGTCCAAATAACAGTACTACTGCAGAAAACCTCAACATTTTCAACAGCAATTTTATAATATTTTTAATTAATAACATTTAATAAGAATCATGACATCATATAACACTATACACACACACCATAAACGTACATCAGAAATGCCATAAAGTGTAATATATTTATATTTCACTGCACAGTTACTGTGGCATGTTGTATTGTTGTGCATATGAAAAATAAGCTTTGTCTCTAACATGTTAAAGTGCCATTCCAGTGTAAGAAGACTACTATAAAAGTCATCTTTGCTTCAGTCATGTTATGAACTTTACATCAATATGTGGGTGTAAGTGTTGGATGATGACTCATCACTGCAGACTAGGTAGACAAAAGCAAAAAAAAAAAAAAACACTGAGCTGAATGAACTGTCTACAGCCTGACATCCTGTGAGAAAATGTCATACCTGTAAATGTTATTCAAGTATAATGATTTAGAATAGAAATTATTACATGTGGTTTTTTCAATCTTCATTATTTTACTATTCACTATTTTACTTTCTTTCTTTTTTTTGTAAATTGAGAATTACCATAAAAGATTGTATTGGTTTTCTGATGCCGCCACCACAGTGCACACTATAAAAATTTGTTTGGTGAATCAAGCTGGAAAAGGATGTGGTTTGTGGGTTTTTTGTATTACTCTGAATGTTTCAATACAACAAGAAAGAAAAAACAACAACAGCACCCGTTTAGAAAATTTTAATGGTTGATGCGATACTGTTTGATACAATCTCGCACACAAGATACTCCTGAACAGGTTAGTTCCTATAGGGATCACTGGCACCCCCTGTCCTGGTTTAGGTCTTAACTTACCAGTCGCACTCAGTTTGTTCAAATTAAAATGTTTAAATCAAGACCATCTACAGTTACTGGTGTCCCTCAGGGTTCTGTTTTGGGCCCACTCTTAGTTATCATCTATTTATTTCCTCTTGGCCATATTTTCAGGAAATATGGTATCCATTTTCACTGCTATGCCGACAACACCCAGCTCTACCTGTCTTCCAAACCCTCTAGTTCTTTTCCTCCACCTTCCTTGACCAGATGTTTAGCTGACATTAAAAACTGGCTTTCAGTCAACTTTCTAAAACTTAACAGTGATTAAACTGAGGTCTTATTATTGGTACAAAATCTACTTTGACTAAATCTGATTGTTTTACTGTGGATATCAATAATAATGCAATTTATCCTTCTGAGCAGGTTAGGAGTTTGGGTGTCATTCTGGATAGCACACTTTCTTTTGAAGCTCATGTCAATAATATTACGCGTACTGCGTATTTTTACCTGTGTAATATTAATCGCCTCCATCACTCTCTCACAATGAATAATACTGCAGTTCTTATTCATGCACTGGTTACCTCATGCAATGACTATTGTAATGGTCTCCTTACTGGTCTTCCTTCTAAAATTCTCTATAAACTCCAATTGGTTCAGATCTCAGCAGCACGTGTTCTTATTAGGACTTCCTCAATCGAGCACATTTCTCCAGTTATCCAAAGTTTACACTGGCTCCCAGTAAAGTATCGCATTGATTTTTAAATTTAGCTTCTCACATTTAGGGCACTTCACAACCTTGCTCTACCGTATCTTACTGACCTTCTCCACATCTATACTCCTCCTTGTACTCAGATCATCACACTCAATCTCTCTTGTGTCGCCGCATGTATGTTTAAGCACCATGGGAGTAAGAACTTTTAGTTTTGCGTCCCCTCCTCGCTTATGGAACTATGTTCCCCCCAATATACGTAACAGTGACCGCCTTCATACTTTTAAATTTTGTCTTAAGACTTATCTTTTTACCCAGGTTTTCTTATGACTTGCTCTTACTAAGCTTTTATTGTATTTATGATGTATGTATGCAGTTGTGCTGTTGAATTTTGTAATGCTGGCAGGACTTGTTTATTTATTGTTACTGTTTTTACCAATTTGCTTGCTGTAAGGGGACCTTGGGTGTTTAGAAAGGTGGCATTACATAAAATAAATTTTTATTATTATTACTACTACTACATTTTAATAATGCACTCTTACAAATAAAGGTTTCATAAGGGGATTTTCGCAGCAATGGCATAGAAAACCCATTTGATCCACATGCACCACCATTAAACACTCTAACATACTTTTGGGTTGCATAGAGTTGCCTTTGCTACTGTGGTCCAACAGACAAGACACTTCAAAAAACCACATCAGACTGATGCTGTCATAATGCAGGAATATACACCATGTGACATATTTTTTTTAGTGGTGAATGTCATTGTTGACATGTTAGTGGAATTTCTCTTTAATCATCAATGAAATCCATTGAGCATCAAAGGCAGATTTCTTAATATAATGATTTCAACATTATTTCTGATTGACTGCTGAGAGTTGAGATGACTTTTGAGTTAAATTAGTAGCTGTTGTGAATACATAAAATAAACAGATTACAAATGTCACTTACATTTTTATTAAATTTGTGGAAAAATACATTCCTAACAGTTTCAACTACAAATTAACAAAGCAAAAAAATTCAAAAATCAAAAATACAATTCACATAAAAATTTGCAAATAGTTATAAAAAGTCGTAAATATCAGAACCCAAACAGATTTTTGACCAAAGTGCTGTAATAATAACATTAGACAGATACAAACTTACCTTAAAGCATAAAACAAACAAAAACTAAGGAAAACAAAGAAAAATTAATAAAGACTTCAGTCTTAAGGCAGGTTTTTAACATGATCATTACATGTAACAGGAGCATTACACTTAAGGTTTAAGTGTGATTGAGGAGTAGCAATGACCAACTGGCTGACATCTAAAAGACCTTTGGCTGTAATGGAAACTGACAAGATGCAAGAATAGCTAAGCTATGCCATGTGTAGAATGCTGCAGGGAAGATGTAGTTGTGTATGCCAAAGGCTGGAAACAAGTTGCATTTTAGCACTTCCAGCTCCAATTCTAAAGCTGACATTTGCTTTAAAGTGTTTTGAAAAAAAGGTTGCTAACAAGTGGCTAAATGAGACTACAGTGGTTGTCACCAAAACATCTACACCAAACAGGTACACCCATCTCACTAATCCACTTTAACAGCCACATTGTTTTTATATTCACTCTCATGCAAACTATTCAAACTCAAATTGTCAGGGAAAATGTCTTTAAAATAAACACTAAAGGAGTTGTCAGGAGCTTCATGATGGTGGTGTTGAAGGCATGTGACCACAGTTTAGTTCATTTAGCCTACGTTTAGCTTTTTACTTCTGCTCATTGCATTTAGGCTTCAGAAGGCTTCATTTGTGAAGATTATCATGATGAACAAAACATGTAAGAATCTTAAACTTTAGTTGGTCACAAAACATATTTTCTGCAATAATCCAAAAGTCAATGGAAAAATCCCATTGGGTTTTTGTCAAGGGAACCAGGGCGATGTGAACTTCTGGGGTGGCCTACAAAAATACATCACCATTGCCCAGATTTTTTGCACATTGCTGAGGCTCAATGTTTTTTTTTTTGTTCTCTATAACAGACCATGCATTGGGCTAAAAGTGACAATCTGTCATTTAAAATTGTAAAGGGATTTAGACACTCCTTTCCAATAAAAAATAATTCTCATCAAGTTTGAATAATCAAAGTTACAGTACAGAAGTTACAGTACAAAGTTACAGTACCATGTACTTGACTCAATTTTCCATTTCCAGTGTAACAAATGAACTGGAGGCAAATGCCCACTGCAGTTTTTACAGTCTGGCCCTTTTGGGAATGTCTGGTTCTTCAGATTCCCGGAGAGCTGTTCCATTAAGTGAAGGCATGTGCTTCTAATATATGCACAGGTGGGGAAAGAGGCGGGGAGTCCATGAGCAACCAACCAAAGAACCATAATAATAACAACACATGAAGCAATAGTCATGTATTCACCCCTCCACATTAACTCCATCATCTTCTCTATAACTCTCAAACCATGGATGGACAGAGCTAGGGGCACTGGTGATGGAAGACACTGGTTCTGTTTCCTCTTCTGAAAGTTTTATTTCTGGTAAGACATGTATATAGAATTTACTTTGGCTACATGTTTTCATTGTGTTTCTTAAGCTTTTGAATAACAAGAACAAACACTGCAATTAACTGATCTGTAAAGCATTCTATGTTAGCCTTATACATTGAAATAATATTTTGGAATTCCATTAGATACATACCAGAGTCATCAGTCACATGGCCACACAGGAATCTCCAGACTCCTACAAGTGGCCTCCACAGACATTCAAGAATGGTACCTGCAGTACACTTTATTTTAATATACCTTTCAATCAAGTGCCTCCAACAATAGCAAAGCTTAAAGATGGTCGTACATTTGACGCGCCGAGGCACCATTGCAGGCTGTTCAAAATCTTGCCGCTCCACTTATTTATTTTCCCATTTATTTGGCCAAGCCAGACGCGATAATATGGTGTGCGCGTATTACTATGATTACGGTCATTTCAGCGAACGTATAGACTATGCTTTCAGGGCGCTTTTCACAGAGTTGCCCAGCAAATAGTGAAATAGAAGACATCATGTTTTAAGATTTTGCGTCCAGTGTGCCATACCTGAGACAGTTGATCATTGTATGAATTCATAGCCTTTTTTTGTAAGCAATCAGATTTAACAATAAATAGGCTATATCCTAAGTCAATATAAGCAGTGATTATTTCTAAAACAGCGATGCTACTGAGAAGTGTCATGTAGCTTTTCAGTCTTAAACTATTTTATTGATAAGTAGCGGGACAACGCTGAAGTTTCTGTGCACGTAAATATCTCTCTGAGAGACACTGACTGAGAGACACTGAGAGACACTGACTGAGAGACACTGACTGAGAGACACTGACTGAGAGAGACTGAGAGACACTGACTGAGAGACACTGACTGAGAGAGACTGAGAGACACTGACTGAGAGAGACTGAGAGACACTGACTGAGAGACACTGACTGAGAGAGACTGAGAGACACTGACTGACTGAGAGACACTGACTGAGAGACACTGACTGAGAGA
>NW_015505858.1:71299-75663 GCF_001515645.1 Sinocyclocheilus grahami
TATATATATATATATATATATATATATATAACCCATAACTAAGCCGACCCCTAGACCCAAACCTAACCCTCAAAGAAACCTATTAAAAATCACTACATTTAAATAGAAACATAATTTGGAGGGTTTATGAGCTTTATGAGCGTTACCAAGGACAAATGTCCTCACTTGTCGGTTGTCGTGATATTTCGCTATACAAGCGAAGACATTCGTCCCTCGTACAATCCTCTATCTAAAATAAGTAAACCCTTTAAAGGAAACTACTTTAAGATCGAATCAAAACCATCTATTTATTTCAGTAGCAATATTATTTGGCGTTGGCATTCATGAGCGTGAAGTTAACAGTTCTCAACTCCAAAACAGTTATATTTATAGTCTATATAAATATATAGCGGATAGAAAGCAGAACAGAAATAACAAGTGCCATCGTGCCTATACGACAAGATACTGCAATTAAAAGTACAGTTCTCACCCTCATAATTAATTTCCATGTCAGTCACTGGTTGTGGTCTTTAGTAATTCCTTACGAACTTTAAATAAGGGTCAAGCATTCCCTACCAAGCAGTACAGTGCATGAAATAGCCCGTTTCCTTTAAAGTTTGCGTGTGAAAAGTTCTGCTATTGGTGGAGTGAAATGTTGTGTGAACCAATGGTTGAAGAGAGCTATCTGTTTTGACGGGGTGAGGCTCGGAGGCTTTCCGCTTTCCGTCTCGAGCAGCTCAGTCTGACATCATCAATTGAGAATCAGGTTTCACTAGTTTATGCATGGTCTGCAAATCAGCAAACATTTTTACTAAAAGGAATTAGCCTGCTCGGGCTGGTCTGTTATAGAGAGGGTTTTGAGCACTCTTCAACTGAGAGATCAGCTAGACAAGAGACCATCTTAAACCAGGAAACCATCTTAGGCTGATTCAGCAGGTTTTAAGCAGAATGATCTCACATGAGGCAAATAGTGAATGTTTTAAGAACTAAAAGCAAACACACTGTTCTTATGCATTATGCATTTGTTATATAATTTTAAATTAGGGAAGACACATTAGACATTGCTTTACATTATTTTAACATTGTTTTCAATAATTACCAAATATACCAGCTTTATGTATACATTCAAGCATTTCATACCAAGCCTGAACAGATCACCCTTTTACAGCAGATTTAGATAAAAAAAGAAAACAACTTACAGACATGTAACCTAAATATAATTTTTATTTTAAAAACGTAACATTTGCCATTAGTGACTTTTCGGACACTCTGTAAACCCTCCACAAACTCAAGGTGGGGGACGCCAGGGGCTTGTACCATGATGGTGGCTGAACAAACTCAGGGTTACAGAATTTTTTGTTGCGTTGACGAAACCAAACCAATCCAATCCAGCTTTGATGGTACCGTGATGCTGATCAACAACTTTCTCTGTCAACTCAGGCTTTGATCCGGAGTTTATGGAGCATGTGCACTTGAAAGCGTGACATCAGTAAAGAACAGCCAATCATATGCCTTTTAACTGTTATTCACTGCTCTCGATTCACTGCTAAGGATTAAAAGATTGAACATTTTAAAGAATTTAAACATTTCCACAGCAAGGTGAAAAGAGCTGTCCGTGAAAGAGGACAACTAAAAGAAAACATCTTGCCATGTCAATGCAAGTGAAACTTGTTAAGTCAGTTTATATAGTTGATAATAGGTATACAGACTCATATGTAGTCTTGTGTGCTGTTAACTGGAGACTCAATCTGTCGAGACTCATGAGTCTCAGTGAGTCGAGAACAGCTGCAATTGGATCTCTCCACTTTGTAAATGAATCGTTCCGTCTGATGAACAGGTTCATCAAAAGAATAGACTTAGAAGAATGATTCTATCAGACATCACTGTCATGTCTTCAAATGCACGAGTGAGGAACGATATTTCTGAAATGTAGTGGTGCAAAAAGTAAGATACTTTGGTTTGATGAAGTAAGAAAATATTCCAATAACGTATTTATTTATATTCAGCCTGTGCATAATTTGGAAGCGTGATCCTTTGGCTTCTTTTGGAACTATTTTCTTTGAAAGAAGATACTGTTATTGAACTTTGGTATAAAATTAATATCACACTCACAATTGTGTGCTGTATATCAGCCCTGATATTCTTGCTTATGATGAAGGAATGAATGAGTGATTGAATTCATTTGACATTAAAAATCTCAACACTGTGGGTCTAATTAAATCTTAGCGACAACACATGGCGGGGCTCCCTATTACCATTACATAGATAAGATTATGCTAATGCTGCTTTGCATGGACCAAACCAAATGTAGGTCTAGAGAACTCCTTCTTTAAAAATGGGGTGAGAGTGCCAGTAACTCTGCCCCACCTTGACATCAGCTCCTCTTGGGAATTTGCAACCGATGTGGCTGGGGCAACAATGATTTCAAGGGGGCCAATCCTCCATCTTATAAATGCTCAACTTAAAGCTGTTTCTTAATCTTGATCCAAGTGTTCTGGATAGAAAACGAATGGAAAGGCCATTAGCATTGTACAATTTAACACTTCAACACCATGTCATCAATCATTTAAAATTAAGAAATTCAGATGCAAATAATTTTCATCAAAGCCTGTCCAGTTAATGAATGGAAGACTGTCACTTGTGTCTCACCTGTCCTGATAATACCTCCACCTTACAGTGCTTACACCAATAGATGGCGCGGTTTCTTCAACTGAGAGCTGAACGTCTGTTAACGCATTACATAATCTCATTAGCTTTGATCAGAATGTTTTCAAACTTTGATTATTTTTAATTTCTTAAAGAACACTATTGGTACACACCACATTGATCATGTCCACAGCAGCACAGGAATCTCCCGGCTATTCTTAGAAGCCACCATAAAAGTCCAATTATTATAGCTGTAGTGAGAAATACTTAAATTAGGATAATTCGTAGAAAGCGAAACATTTGTGTAATCAAATATAAATCTGATCTTGATTTGCCATTTTAAATGGTAATACTCGCTTCAGTTATTAGTTGTCAAAACGTTATTTATTGTCATACAGAGTGCTTAGAAGAATTCTTGGCCGGTGTCTAATAATGCTTTAATGCCATTGTTTATCCATTTAAACATTTTGTATTGCATAAATTCGCTTGAAATGGCGATTATTATAAATTACGATTAATAATGTCCATCTTGTTAAAAACAGTACAGGAAGAAGCAAATATACAGTCCGCGTGAGCAAGACATAGTTTGACAATGCATATACGGCTAAAACAGAACAATTCTGACCCGTGTTGCTGATTTCCATATTGAATTCCATTCGTATTTGTTGTTTAAAGTTCGGTGTTTCGTTTCGTTTCGTCTATATGAACACAACACGAAAGCTCTACCAGATCGCCTCAAACAATGAAATCGTGAACAAAATGAATTTGAGAGTAGTTTGAGCGTATTTATACTGAAAACGAACATTTGTGCTTGACTGAATTACCGACATATTAAACAATGTATCATTGTACTTTATAGGCTACCCATTATTTACCCAACGTCGATTTTGCAAATGTGACATTATTAAAAACATTATACGAGGTGCACATAAGAAATAAAATATTTGTATTTAGTCTAGACTAGATCATACAAACCAATAAAATACTATAAATAACCCAAACTGCTGTGTGTTCGTAATGGCTGCAAGTACATTCTTTTTTTGGAGGGAAACACTATAGTTTCATAAAAGCTACTTTGTTTTAAAGTTTTCCCCTCTCACTCCACTGCAAACCATCGCCTTAAAAGAGGTCCAATACAGTGCTAAAAAGGTTAAAAACGTACGTTGCCATGTTTTTACAAACATTTTCATAATCCGACGCGAGTATTTTTTCTTCTGCAGAGCGCTGTTGCTGTTACATTAGTTGCGAGATATTCCCGCGAAAATGACGTGCTCTTGTACTTTCTCTTTGAAGCCACCAGCTCACGGTGCACACACTGCTCGCCTCTTTCCCGCGAACTGATCCAGTCGAACATTTCTTTGATCTGGTTCTACATTTTCCCATTCATTTTTATGACCTTTTTCAACCATACCAGATGCACAATAGAGCTTACAGTAGTAATTGCTGACAATAACATATTTTGGCAAACTGAGAATATTTTATCTATCTATCTATCTATCTATCTATCTATCTATCTATCTATCTATCTATCTATCTATCTATCTATCTGTCTATCTATCTGTCTATCTATCTGTCTATCTATCTGTCTATCTATCTGTCTATCTATCTGTCTATCTATCTGTCTATCTATCTGTCTATCTATCTGTCTATCTATCTGTCTATCTATCTGTCTATCTATCTGTCTATCTATCTGTCTATCTATCTGTCTATCTATCTGTCTATCTATCTGTCTATCTATC
>NW_015505858.1:76904-81093 GCF_001515645.1 Sinocyclocheilus grahami
ATCATCTATCTGTCTATCTATCTGTCTGTCTGTCTGTCTGTCTGTCTGTCTGTCTGTCTGTCTGTCTGTCTATCTATCTATCTATCTATCTATCTATCTATCTATCTATCTATCTATCTATCTATCTATCTATCTATCTATCTATCTATCTATCTATCTATCTATCTATCTATCTATCTATCTATCTAGAGCGTGTGTAAGCTGCTGGTTAGGTATCATATTTCGCTGCTGAAGAGTTACACAAGCGGTCTGTAAGTCTTACATATTCAGCAGCCTGTTTCTTTAAATCGCAGAAACCTCAGCTGTGCTACCATTGGACAAAGAGTGCACCGCCCGCTTACGCAAACACGTTTGATTGGCTGATATGTCGACGCCCATGTAAATGAAATATATCCGCAACAACGTCACTTTCCAGTCCCAAAACTGTACTGACTGTGACAGATAGTGCGGGAGAAATGTCCCTTACCACAGCGGCTCGTCTCCTCAGTGCTCCCCTCAGGAGTGTTTCACAGCCCCGCGCTGCTAATGCGAGCAGAGCGTACGCGGCTGCGGCTCAAGCGGTGCTGTCGGTGCTGGAGAGCGAGCTGGACGCTATCCGGACAGCGGGCACATGGAAGGGGGAGCGGGTGATCACCTCCCAGCAGGGGCCGCGGATCTCCGTGGACGGCAGCAGAGGCGGTGAGCTGCACAGCAGAGCCAAAGAGTCAATTATAACACAACATCATCTATGGCTAATACAACAGAATGGTGGTATGATTAGGCTGTGCATTCCTGGAGGCACCTATCCTAGGGAAACAGTCAATAGCATGCTGTTGTGTTAGTTTTCAACTTTGCTGCATAAAAAAACCAACACCTGTTTCCCCCATAAAATTCAACTTTATTTTGTAGCTGCATGTGAAAGTATAAAACAAAGACGCAAACACGCAATATAAACTGGTTAACAGGGAGGGAGGCTAAAACGGTGAATTATCAGTAATAAAATGTGAATAAAAAATAGTTTTCAGAATTTTAAAGCTTGTCACATTTATGAAATTGTACACATTATATTTATATACAGTTGTTTTATAAAATATATTTATATAAAATTATGTGAAGTGAAGTAAATGGTTGGCTCAATTTATGCTTTATATTATTTTAAAACTTTTATAAAGGTTTATGTTTAGATACTTGAAATAAGTAGAATTTAGGATTCTCAATATTTTAAAAAACTCTTCTAAAGGTTTATGTTTTGATGCCTGAAATTAGTAATGCAGAGTAGACAAAAAAATTATGTTTACTAACGTTATATACACTAACAGTAGTATTAATATAATAATGTATTGTATATTTATTGTATGCATACTATTTTTTTTTAAAATATTTATTATATTTCAATTTTTATATATTTAATTATTATTATGTATTTTATTATATATTTTTTAAAACAATTGCAGTTAAAAGTTTGGACGCATATGACTGAATTTACGTTTATTATCATCTTACAAATCTGCTAAAAGTTATATGAGTAGTTCTCTATTTACTAATGTTTTATATTATTTATTAAAGTACTTATTGTAAATGTGTAATGCCCAAATGAGTAATGCACAACTAGCAGAGCTGAATAGCTCAAATAAAAGATTTTATTTTTTGTTTCTCTTCATCTTCTGAATAATCATGTTTAACAGTCAAATTTAAGGTGAAAAACTACATTAACCATGATTCTGCTGAAAAATCCCCACCAATAAGAAAATCAAAACAAGCAAATTGCTACAAAAGAGCTCTGTAGTGACAGTGAAGCACTACAAAGTGAACCAAATGGTTTAAATAATTATGTGAATATATATATATATGTATGTATGTGTGTGTATATTTTAGGGCTGTGCAAATAATCGAATATACTGTATATGAATATATTCATTCAGGCCCATTTGTGTATATGTATACATGTATGTATTTTAATATTTTGTAATAAACATAAAATGCATTGCTTCTATATGTATAAGTTACGGCTTTAAATCAATAGTTTTATATTTATCCAACGTTTTTATAGATTATCATTAGCAAGGCTTTATGAAAGTAGTTCTATCCCTCACCATGGCTAAGTACACAGTCTTGTACTTAAGCCTTTTTTTTCAGAATTTCAAAAACTTTTTTTTTTTTTTAGTTCAAATCAACTTTTTTAATGTAGTGATTCATCTTGTAGTTGGTTGATTTGGTTCATGGCTTTATTTTTCTTTAAAGGGGTCATATGATGCGATTTCAATTTTTCCTTTCTCTTTGGAGTGTTACGAGCTCTTGGTGCATAAAGAAGATCTGTAAAGTTCCAAAAACTAAAGTCTCAAATCCAAAGAGATATTCTTTATAAAAGTTAAGAGTCAATCACGTCTACCTAAAATGACTCGTTCTAACACGCCCCCACATATCTATGTCACGATGTGGGAAGATTTGCATAACACTGCCCAAATGTTCACACAAAGAAAGAATGCGTAACTTTTATTCTCGCTGTAGTATTGTTGTTACTGCAGCCGCCATGTTGTGAAGGCGCTGTGTGATTCGTTGTGAAAGCGAAACTACTTTGTTTGGCCTTCCAAAAGAGGATGATATCCGCTTCATCATGCCTAGAGCTGATCCGTGCTGGTCGCTGAGGAAATACATAAACTTTGCGCTGTGGATTGCTGGATTGGCTTTCACCGTGGACAAAGCGGAGTCCAGCCCGGGACCGTCACATGTGGTTGCCGCAAGCCCCTCCGGCCGCTCCTTCGTCGAATCTGCCGGCCGCACCGTTCTCAAGCCCGCCGGCCTCCGCTCACTCAGCTCGCCTGCCGCCGTTCACTCTAGGCCAGAGATCCTCAAATCTGGCCCATGAGATCCACTTTCCTGCAGAGTTTAGCTCTTACCCTAATCAAACACACCTGAGCATGTTAATCAATGTCTTCAGGATCATTCGAAAATCACAGGTAGGTGAGTTTGATCAGGGTTAGAGCTAAACTCTGCAGCGCATTGGCCCTCCAGGGCAAGATTTGAGGAACCCTGCTCTAGGCCATACACAAAATAATGTTCTTTTAGCAGCATCATATGACCCCTTTAATGAGTACGCTTTCTAAAAAGCCCTCAGAAAGGCGGGGCATAGAGGAGAAACAATAATGCAACAATAATGTTTATAATAAAACCGCATAAACACATTTCATTACACCAAATACACAAATGCTACTGCGATCAGCGAAGGTCAAAGGATATTTGTATATTTTCGGTATTGACAGAATGAATTACTTTCTCTATGATTAGTAGTTGCTTTTTTACAGCAGTCTTCTACACCAGCTATATACCAAATGTGTCTTGACTTTTATCAGCTAAGACATGTCACATTAGCATTATTAGCAAGTTTGTACAGATCATGCTCATGCTGTCCATAGGTGGGTAAAAATAAAAAGGTTATGCCATTTAATGTATTTTCTCTGATTATTTACATGAAGGTAGTTGACTACTTAAATGTACTACTTTCATAACCTACAAAATACAAGTCCTGAAATATACTCTGTCTCTCATACAGCTGTATAAAACCAGACCTTAATCTTGATGTTGAATAAACAAAAAGCCCATTTGTGCAGTGCAATGTCCATACAACAATTTATCCAACAACATGCCAACAGGGGGCATGTTTTCACAATGGAAACAACAGCCTATTATAGACCGTTTTTTAATGACAAATAGTCAAGTCAAGCACTTAAAGGGGTCATATGATGCGATTTCAAGTTTTCCGTTCTCTTTGGAGTGTTACAAGCTGATTGTGCATAGATAAGATCCCTGAAGTTGCAAAGACTAAAGTCTCAAAACCAAAGAGATATTCTTTATCAAAGTTAAGACTCTGCCACGCCCCCCCTAAAACGGCTCGTTCTAACACGCCCCCACATATCTACCTCCCTATGTGGAAATATTAGCATAATGCCGCCCAAATGTTCACGCAAAGAAAGGCGGCGTGGTTTCAGTAACCGCAGTTAGTGTTGAAGCAGCATGTCAGGGAGACGCTGTGTGTTTCTAGGCGAAAGCAAAAGCACTTTATTTGGCCTTCCGAAAGTAGATGCATTTAGAAATCTTTAAGATTACTTACAACAGAACAGCAATGCATTTTATGGACGACCGTTTCGTGAACCTAGGAAAGGAGATAATTCTGACTTTGCTATGACAATCTGGCGCTTCTGAATCAGCTACT
>NW_015505858.1:81845-149824 GCF_001515645.1 Sinocyclocheilus grahami
ACGAGTGCTTGCGGTGTTCGGCCAATCACAATGCACTGGGTCAGCTGGCCAATAAGAGCAGACTGTGCTTGTCGGAAGGAGGGACTTTGTAGAAAACGAAGCGTTTGAGAGAGGCGGGGCATAGAGGACCTACAATAATGTACAGTATTTGAAAAATAATGTGTTTTTTTAACATTAAAGCATGTCAACATATTCTGTTACACCAAATACACCAAATAATGATCTTTTAAAAAAGCATCATATGACCCCTTTAAGAAACAATTAATGTAACCTCTAAAATGAAAAAGGTCATTTAAATGTCAAATCCAAAAATACTGTAATTAAGGTATACCATTTAAAACCTGACATTTACAAGTAAAACTCTTGTCCTGACAACACCGTTCAAGTTTTAAGCTAAAATCTACTATTTCATATCTGACTTTAGTATTCTGTATGTCAGCTTGGTTTTGACTTCACTTGCTTACGAAACTGCTGTAACAATTATGTGATAACATTTGAGTTTTAGTGTAGAGACAAAAATTCAGATTTGTGACATTTGTGTAATTGGACTTTTGTCTTAAAACCTTACAGTTACTTTGCTTTCTATTTCATAATTATTCACATTAATTTTTATATAAATAAGATTTTGCTGATAGAACTGTAAGCTGGCTAGTCTCCTTTCAACAAAAGCTGAAATTCCGCGCCAAACAGAACAGCTAGTTCCGGTCCCTGCGCTTGGCTTTGTGTGTTTCCCGCCAGTACGCCACTTTGGTGCCACCTTTTTCGTGACGTAACTCGTCAGAACGCCTTGTGGACCAATAAGCGGGTCGGAAAATTGAGTGAGGGTGGGGTCTGAGTTCAGCGCGAGGCAGGGCTAGAGGTTTTGCCGCGAAATCCAGTGCGCGTGTTGCAGGGAAGACACCCTGTTGTTTCTGATCTACACAGTGTTATAGCAGCATTTAAGCTTAGCATTGAAAGCACTTATTTAAGTAATATCGTATTGATCGTTTATTACAAGGAGTCAGAATATTAGCAGGATGTCGGGGTTTGATGATCCAGGAGTTTATTACAGTGACAGTTTTGGAGGAGGTGAAGGCATCGGTGATGAGGGGGTCGTGAAACGCAGCCAGATCAAAAAGAAGTTCCGTGAGTTTTTGAGACAATTCCGAGTCGGCACCGATCGCACCGGATTCACCTACAAATACAGGTATTGCGATATCACGGGGCTTTTTTTTCTTGCGTCTTAGTGGTTCTTTTTCTCACAGTGACAAAACACGTTTTGCATAACAAGTACCTATATTTTGTCTGTGTTAATCATTGGCTATTATTTGTTATTATATCCGATCTTTGTCCCGTGTTAAATTTGTTGCAGATTCGCCTTTAACTTATGTCCGATTCGCGAACGCATTGTTTTTTTGAGTGATTCGGTTGAATCGATTCATAGCATGTTGGGCTATCGTCTTCGCAAAACGTTTCTCACGTACTTGCTGGTGTGCATCATAACCATAAATATATATATATTTTAACTACACAAATTGAATTCTGCGAGCAAATGAGTTGGTTGCACTAGCGAAGCGGGGAATCGTTTTGAATCGGTTCAATGAACCGATTTGTTCGAAGGAACCGATTCATTTTAAACGAATGATTTCCCAACTCCATTTTCCCTAATATAATGAACAATACCTTATTAAACCTAGATAGACATCTTTGTTTATATTGTTTTAATGCTTTAGAACACTGCTAATTGTGTTTTTTGGTTTCCAGAGATGAACTCAAGAGGCACTATACTTTGGGAGAGTACTGGATTGAGGTGGAGATGGAGGATTTGGCCAGTTTTGATGAAGATCTGTCAGACTGTCTGTATAAACTACCTACTGAGAACTTGCCTTTGGTAAGGACACACTTGCAAAAATAACTTTCCATATAAATATTGGAAATCTTACTGAAGTTGTGTTGGATCTGTTTACAGCATACAATTAAAAATAATTATTTATTATATTTTATTGTTTTTTATGTTTATTTTGAACTAAGAAATACACATTTGTTTTTACACATTTAATGTAATACTCTACTTTTTTTTTCAGGTTCATTACAGACTTCTAATTTATTATGAAGTGTTTATCACTTTCCAGCATGGTGTATTATATTTATGAAATGCGTAAGTGCCACTTGAACATCAGCGGTTTGTTAATTTGACATTGATTGATTGACAGCTGGAGGAGGCGGCGCAGGAAGTGGCTGATGAGGTCACGCGTCCGCGGCCAGCAGGAGAAGAGACTGTGCAGGACATACAGGTCATGCTGAAGAGCGACGCCCACCCGGCCTCCATCCGTAACCTGAAAGTGAGGAAATAAACTCCTAATAAGACCATTCGAAATTAAATCAGATGCAAATCGGCATTTTTTTTTACTCTACTTCTAGCTTTGTGTTTTTGTGCCTTAGTGTGCCACGTTCATACTTCTATATTAAGTTTATAAGTGTTTTTTCTGCCTGTCTCTGTCATCTTTTGCAGTCGGAGCAGGTGTCACGTCTCGTGAAGATTCCCGGTATTATCATATCCTCTACGGCTGTGAGGGCCAAAGCCACCAAAGTGTGTCTTCAGTGCCGCGGATGCAGAGCAGTTATCAGCAACATCCCTCTGCCACCGGGACTGCAGGGTTACGCTCTGCCCCGCAAGTGCAACACGTTAGTGTTTTGCAAAATACTTGCTTCATTCTGTTTAGAAATACTGTAGCACTAATTCAGTATATGCTTGAATGACAATGAACTTGAATACAATTACATCTTAATACAGAATAAGTGTAGCATGTTTTTTGTTTTTTTGTCCCACAGTGAGCAGGCGGGCCGTGTCAAGTGTCCCGTGGATCCGTATTTCATTATTCCGGACAAATGCGTGTGTGTGGATTTCCAAACTCTGCGTCTGCAAGAAGCTCCTGATGCTGTTCCACACGGAGAGATGCCACGACACATGCAGCTCTACTGCGACCGGTACAAGTTGTCACATGATGAAGAAATGATTTTTTTTTTTTGTCTGTAAACTGTTTTGTATGTGTTATGGCTTGAGTGCATGCATTCACTGCATTATGAATAGAATTCAGCAGTTACAATGTCAATTAAAAATATTTCTAAGCAAAGCTGGAGCAGAACCATTGCGCATCTCCAAGCGTATCTGAACTAATCATTTGATTGAATGATTCAATGACATGTTCATAAAGAAACTTGCTGAATTTGAAACTGCATGCTGTTCTTACTATTTATACTGTGTCTTTTTATGACAGAAATTATGATAATTATAGCATGTCAGTATGCTGTTCTGATTTCAGCAAGTTACTTGCTTATTTTCTGAATGAATCGGCTGTTTTGAATGAATGGTTTGACTAAAAGGATGGTTCACCCAAAGATGGAAAAATGTCCTCATTTTAATTGCCTCATGTCATTCCAAGCTGGTATGTCTGTCTTCTGTGGACCCCAAAGCAAGTGATTTTGAAGAATGTTAGTTCCGAGAGAGTTTCAGTTCAGTATGGTCAAATAATCCAGTGGAAATCAATGGGAACCAAAACTGTTCTGTTCTGCAGAAAGAAAGAAATGCATGCAGTTTTGGTACAACGAGAGGGTAAATGATGACCCATGTTTCATTTTAGGTGAAATATTCTTTGAAGAACTTTGTGCACTTTAAGATGCATATTTTACCTTTGTGAACCTCAATGAATCATTCATTAAGACAGGGATTTTTCCTGCCACCTAGTGGATGTTTTAGTTGCATATTTAAAGTGTCATTTCATTTGGTTAAATTTGAGGTTTTACTTTTTTTTTTTTTTTTTTAATTCAAGTGTAATGTATATGCATTTATGCCAGCTGTGGACTGCATTAAATAGTAAATATACCTAAATGCCACTTCAGATGTAGCTATTTTGCCACCTCTGCTTTGCAAATATGACTTGTCGATACTGGTTTAATTTGATTGGTAATAGCCTATGTCTTGTTTTTTTTGACACCGTGTACATTGAACACTGTAATCCAGAAATGAAAGGCACAGAACAAAAACCGGCAGAAATGTTTTTTTCGTAGCAGTAGTTTTTGTATATTGAAATGAAATTTGATTCTAAATTTAAAATCTTTTTTAAATCAAGTCATAACCCCAATAATCAAATCATGAGATTTCAAGACCTTAATTTTTTGCCACTTTTCCATTCCCAGGTACTTATGCGACCGTGTAGTACCAGGAAACAGAGTAACTGTCATGGGCATCTACTCCATCAAGAAGGTGGCGCAGACCAAGGCCAAAGGTCGTGATAAGGGAGCAGGTGTGGGCATCCGAGCAGCGTACCTGCGTGTTGTCGGCATTGAAGTGGATACTGAAGGAGCAGGTGAGCATGGGACTAAACTAATGGGTTTTTTTTTGGTTGAAAACAGCATGTCTTTAGCCATTCTCATGTCCTTCTCACCGTCTTTCAGGCCGTGGAGCCTCTGGTTCAGTTTCTCCTCAGGAGGAAGAGGAGTTGAGGGCTCTGGCTTCCTCTCCCTCCGTCTATGACTCGCTCGCTCGCTCTCTGGCTCCATCCATCTACGGTAGTGACGACCTGAAAAAAGCCATAGTGTGCCTTCTGTTTGGGGGCTCCAGAAAGAGGTAAACATAGAAAACAGAAACTG
Organism: Sinocyclocheilus grahami; assembly: GCF_001515645.1. Taxonomy (NCBI): domain Eukaryota; kingdom Metazoa; phylum Chordata; class Actinopteri; order Cypriniformes; family Cyprinidae; genus Sinocyclocheilus; species Sinocyclocheilus grahami. Next base: position 86,475 of record NW_015505858.1, read on the forward strand.
CCTCCTCTTCCCAGCTTGTGTGTTTTTGCCATCTTTCTAATTGGCATGGAACTGTTTTCGTTAGGTTGCCAGATGGTTTGACACGCAGGGGTGATATAAACTTGTTGATGTTGGGAGATCCAGGCACAGCCAAGTCACAGTTGCTGAAGTTTGTGGAGAGATGTTCTCCGATTGGGGTAAGACTGTGACAAAGATGCACCATCATATTCTTGCCTTCATTCCATTCGAATGAATTTTTTCATACATGCTACACAAAAAGAGATGTTTTGTAAAATTATAATGTTATATATAATTTTTTTTAATGTGTAATATGTACAGTGGGTACGGAAAGTATTCAGACCCTCTTAAATTTTCACTCTTTGTTATATTGCAGCCATTTGCTAAAATCATTTAAGTTAATTTTTTTTCCTCAATGTACACACAGCACCCCATATTGACAGAAAAACACAGAATTGTTGACATTTTTGCAGATTTATTAAAAAAGAAAAACTGAAATATCACATGGTCCTAAGTATTCAGACCCTTTGCTCAGTATTTAGTAGAAGCACCCTTTTGATCTAATACAGCCATGAGTCTTTTTGGGAAAGACCCAACAAGTTTTTCACACCTGGATTTGAGGATCCTCTGCCATTCCTCCTTGCAGAGCCTCTCCAGTTCTGGCAGGTTGGGTTGTGTACATTAATGAGGAAAAAAAATTTACTTAAATGATTTTAGCAAATGGCTGAAATATAACAAAGTGAAAAATGTAAGGGGGTCTGAATACTTTCCGTACCCACTGTATATATTAGGGATGTACGATATTGGATTTTTGCCGATATTTTTCAACTCATTTTGGCCGATAGATGATGACGATACCGATATGTTTTCTTTTGTTTGGAAACAACCCCAAGTCTCTCCTGTGCAGAAATGATAAACAAATTATTTTTAATTTTGGTTCGTTTTTAACAAAAACTTAATTGTTAGAATTCAATAATAATGATGAACTAAATATCAAGAACTGAATTTTATTTATTTTTTTTCTTCAGAAAGATGCAGTGGTAATATTATATTACAATTTAACATTTGTAGATGGTCTAAGGCAAAAGAGTTTTAAAAATTCTGAAAATCTTTTATAGCTTCTGACCTTATAATTAAATCAAAACACACTCATGATTTTATGATATTGATACTGCTTTATTTATTCAGAAACACAAGTTTTTTAGTGATATGTGTGTTTTACTTTCATTTTATTACAAGTAGGCCAACAGCGCCCCCCCTATGCAAATACAACACTTACCGAACAGGCATTCGGACCCGGGGGAGGCAGCCGCTGCTGATACTGCAAGCGCTAGAAACTGTTGACTCTTATCATGCACCGAATGCATCATCTTGTACGTGCGTTCTCAAATGAAATGCAGCAATCCAAAACAGCGACTCTAATCATCATTCAGGCAAAAGTTAGTTTCAAGAGTGACCACGCTGCTCACGTGATCTAATCGCTAAAACATTCTGAGCACATGTGAGTTAATCCTCTTATTGGCAAGACATATCGGCATAATTTTTCATATCGGGCCGATGCCTATATTTACATTTTAAGCCATTATCGGCTGATTCCGATATCTGTCCGATAATATCGTGCATCCCTAGCATATATACATGTATGTATACAGTGTTTACGGCTTTGGGGAGGGTTCTGAAATTATAATTTTTTTTGATTTGATTCATCAAAAAGCATTTCTAATTAATTAAAATCATGAAACTTAAACAATTTAACATCAATTTATTAAAACTTTAACAAATACTTCATGGTTAGGGCCCTATGAAATGTTTTATTTTTTCCAACCTTTTGTGTTGTTACCAAATTCTGTTTTAGCATGTCTAATTTATTCTTACAATAGCCTTTTTGCTCAGAAATTCTGTTGTGTATTAAAAAATGTAAGGCATAACATTCATTTAATCTATCTTTTAAGTAATGAAAGTTAGACCGATATCGATATATCGGCTGATATTCTTTGTTTAGGCTATAGTACAGTCAAAAGTTTGGACACCCTTCCCATTTGTCTGTCCAAACTTTTGACTGGTACTGTATATAGCCTACATAAACCGAATATATATACATAAACACATTTTTTGCAATGATGACTCAAATGTGGTGATCAAACGCTTATAATGATGTGACAAACAGGCCTATGTAGTGGAGGCAGGGTATTTAACCAACTTTATTATTCAAAATGAGTCTGACATCAGTGCACTTAACCGTAAACTTCACTTCAATTGTTATAAATAACTTAACACAAATAGAACAAAATATATATCTTGAATTAAGAAATTAAACAAGGTAACTGTGTTGGGCAAGCTACTGCCAAACCAACAGGGGCAGGTTTATGCAGGAAGCACAGCTTTTCCAAATGTAAACATCTAAAACGAGTAAATAATAATAATTAATAATATTTTTTCACAAATTCTGTGTTGTGTATTTTCTGGTAATCAAATAAACATGCGGAATATGAGGATTCGTATTTAAATAAGTCTTTTTGCAGTTTAATATTCACAGACAGTCTACATACAGTGTATATATGTGTATATATATATATATGTGTGTGTGTACTGACCTGTTTTTTATTTATTCATCAAAAATAAGACCAATTCCATGAAATTCTGCATTATACAGTCGATTCCGTTTTTAAGACTGGATTTCGCGATTCCATTCATGTTTTCTGCATCGCGGAAATCATTGGGCCCTACTAATGTAGCAAACAAATATAAGCTCATTGTGAGAGTAAAAGACGGGGGACATTGTTATTTATTTACTTGGCATTGAGTCTCTCCAACTAGGATAAAGGCATACTAGCAAAAAGATACAAACTTTTCAATCTGCTATGTTACTGACTGTACTGACAAACTATGCTGACACCGTGTCTGCGACGCGACAAAGTGACCGTTGAAAATCATTTGAACTTTGTGTCCGCACGAGGCATCAGTTTACTGCATTCAGTGTAGACAACATCACTGATTATAATGGGTTCTATTCTACACCGGACACGAGCGATATGATGTGATAAGCATGAGTTCTGGGCCACGGCGTGACTGGTAATCACCAGCAATGAGTGGCCGCAACAGGCTTTAATGCGCCGCAGACGCGTGCTGTGATCCGCAGATCAGCTCTAGTCTCTAACGTCACTGAATCTGCTGTTAAAAATGAACCATCCATTCATTATATCATCATGCAAAACTAAGAATTAGAATCATTGTAATGTGATGATCACATTTAGGTGTGGGTGGGTGGCGGGCGGATAATTTGAAGCAGCAGACTTGGGTGAGGTTTGAGCTTATCCGCACATCTCTACACTACACTAACCTGGGTCACCAGTAGCAAACAATGGAGCGCACTCTGCTGGACAAACTAAATAATTACGCCATTCAGAAGCATTTAATCTGTGTTATGTTCTGTAAAAAAAAATTAATATCGGCGGCATATTCACCGATATATCTGCGACAGGCTTATATCGGCTGATAATATCGGTAAAACGATATATCGATCTGGCTCTAATTTTTACCGCTCCAGAAGTGGCATCTAGTGGCAAAAAATGAATTAGCATTTTCATTCAGACCAAGTATTCAAGTTTTCCCAGGTCTGCGAGAGCAACAAGTGGGCGGGCAATATGCTAATGTTTCATGTTGACGTCAACATGAAATGGCTTGGGAGTCGTTTTAAAAATGACTCATTTCAATGATTCAGAGTTGACTCTTTCTTTTGAGAGACAATAACTTTATACACGGTGCACTTTCAGATTTAAAACTTTGCAGGATGTTTTCATTCACTTAGAGCTGTGTTACAGACTGCATGAAAGGTCATTTTCAAAAATCCATAATAGGGGCACTTTAAATGTAAATTGTGTGTGTATATATATATATATATATATATATATATATATATATATATATAGCAAAGTAGGATATGTATGTTGATTACTTATAATGTGGCATGCGTTATATTTTATCATTATAATACATGTCATATTATTACATATCATAAATTGTATTATGAATACTTAATCTAGGGGATGCAATATATTTTATCATAATTTTATATATTTATTTAATATAGGATTGTGACAGTGTATGTATTTCAATATTTTTGACATTCAGTATGTTTTAGTTTTATAATTATAATTTTCATATAGTGATAAATGTGAGTGTGTGCGCTTTGTCTTCACTTACATAAATGTTTCCTATGATGGAGAGTCTGCATTAAAGTGATTGTCTCTGTTAGGTCTACACGTCTGGTAAGGGCAGCAGTGCTGCTGGTTTGACAGCCTCAGTGCTGCGAGACCCCAACACTCGTGGTTTCGTCATGGAGGGTGGTGCCATGGTGCTGGCTGATGGAGGAGTGGTCTGCATTGATGAGTTTGACAAGGTTGGACTTCTAAGCATTCTGGATTTCCAGAACATGCGTGTCGTGTTCTTGCAGTCTTATGAAATGCTTTGGGCTTTATGCTGAACTATTGCTTTCTTTTTTGATAGATGAGAGAAGATGACAGGGTCGCCATCCATGAGGCCATGGAGCAGCAGACCATTTCTATTGCAAAGGTACCAGGCATTTTCACTTGATTGCATTAACCAATAGAAATCCACTTTCTTCAGCTTACGTTCTCGTTAGACTGATTAATTTCTTTGATTAACGTTTGTGTGTTCACCTCAAGGCTGGCATCACCACCACTCTGAACTCCCGCTGCTCTGTATTGGCCGCTGCCAACTCTGTGTTCGGCCGCTGGGATGATACAAAAGGAGAGGACAACATTGACTTCATGCCCACTATTCTGTCTCGATTTGACATGATCTTCATCATCAAAGACCATCATGACCAACAACGAGACATGGTGGCTGAACAAAACGACCACTGCTTACGGATTCCATTGAAGAGTTTGATTTTACATGAACTAATGCACTGTGTGTTTTTCTTTAGACTTTGGCCCGGCACGTGATGAACGTTCACCTGAGCGCTCAGACGCAGACGGAGGGTGTCGAGGGAGAGATTCCTCTGGCCACGCTGAAGAAATATGTCGCCTACTGCAGAACGTAAGTCTGGATCATAGTCTATAAACACTGTGTGAAATAGCATTCATCTGTGTTTGTATATCAAAATAATAATGCATTAACTCACACAGGAAATGTGGACCTCGTCTGTCTGCGGCTGCCGCAGAGAAACTGAAGAACAGGTACGTGCTGATGAGGAGCGGAGCGAAGGAACATGAGAGAGAGACCGACAGACGTGTGTCCATCCCCATCACTGTCAGGTGAGCACTCTATTCACTGTTATGACACCTGCCTTTACTCATTTTGTTCCTAGATGTATATTTATACATCCTGCATGTAGTTATGTAATTATTTACAGTATACACTTGTTGATGTTAACTAGTTGGTGGTCTGTCGTCCTGCAGGCAGCTTGAGGCTGTGGTGCGCATTGCAGAGTCTCTCGCTAAGATGAAGCTGCAGCCCATTGCAGGAGAGGAAGAGGTGGACGAGTCTCTGAGACTCTTCCAGGTGTCCACGCTGGACGCGGCTCTGTCCGGCAGTCTGTCCGGTGAGTGTGTTGGTCTTTCAGGCCGGGAATAAACTGCAGTATTATCACAGTAGATTTCTTATGGAGGACTAGGAGTGCCGCTTAAAACAATTTCATTTGATTGCCAGATCAATTTATTAAATCAAAAATAATAATCTGTTTTGGGGAAAAAATAATTTTATATATATAATATTTAAAAAAAAAAAAAGGTAGTGGGTCAGTTCTCCCAAGTTGACAAATCCTCAATTATGTTAGCCTGCAAAAATGACTACAAGCCACATTAAAGGGGTCATATGATGCTTTTTTTAAAGATCATTATTTTGTGTATTTGGTGTAACCGAATATGTTGACGTGCTTTAATGTTCAAAAAACACATTATTTTTCAAATACTGTACATTACTGTTTGTCCTCTATGCCCCGCCTCTCTCAAACGCTTAGTTTTCTACAAAGCCCCCTCCTTTGACAAGCGCAGTCTGCTCTGATTGGGCAGCTGACCCAGTGCATTGTGATTGGCCGAACACTGCAAGCACGCGTCGGAAATGTAACGCCCCTTACCATAATCGCGAGTGTCAGATTTCAAAGTAAATATCAAGACAGTTAATAATGTCGTTAGTTTTACCATCAGTTCAAGTCCGAAAGGGCAACAGAGTCGCGTGACAGACACAGTGATGATGCAGTACACAAGCCGTGGTTAAGACAGCTGACGTGCTATGATTTCTGACAGACAGTTCACTCTCCTGTGATGTGACCCTGTTCCCCTCACACACACACACACACACACGCGACACGTCACTCTGCACTGCGCAAAACTCCGCATTTGAACAGTCAATAGCAAATACTTAAACTAGTAACAAAACATACGTACAGTCGCTGATTCAGAAGCGCCAGATTGTCTTTCAGTGGAAAATTGAATTTGATTGTCAGGTCTGTGGCAAAGTAAAGATATGGTCATGTATGGTCAACATAATAAAGCATTTAAGAAATTATTTGTCTCTCTTAGCAAAAAAGACAAATCAGTGTTGAACGTAAAAAATAGCTTTATTGCATTTCACAGAAATACATTGAAAGCCGTTACAAAGGTAAATGAGCATTTTAAAAAGGTGAGCGTTAACATACTTTTCTCAAACTATTTGAAAATTCACACTTTTTTTTTTTAAATTACTTGCACCTGATTTATTACTGGGTGCATGTTTTATAATATCCATGATTAATGTTTATTAAAGATCAGCCTGTAGATTTGACCTCGTCGTCATAGAATAAAGACGTTAAAAATGGTCGAAAATCTTATGAATTAAAAAGCATAAACTCCCATTCCAACAGTTGCCAAAGTGATTCCCACACCCAATGCGAACTGTAGCAATGGAGAGCTGGAGAAGGTTTTTGACTCCGTTTTGGTTGCAGCGTCATTTCCTTGGTCACCTAAACAAAAGCAAAATAGTATCATTATCTTGTATATTTACGGTTTCAAAGCATTTAATGATCGTATTTCTTGAAACTCACTTGAAGCTTCCTCTGTGATGCTCAGCATTTTCTGAAGATCATCAAAAACCTGTTTGAAATGACAAATACAAACATTACGTCAACCTTTAAAGTCTCACCTCTTCCTTTTCTATATATCTAAAAAATGTGGGGTTTGTAAGAAAGAAAAAAAAAGTGACAAGTCGAGTTTACCAAGGCTGTATTTATTTGATCAAAAATACAGTAATACTGTACATATTCTTACCATTTAAAATAACTTCTATTTGAATATATATTTAAAATGTAATTTATTCCTGTGATTTCAAAGCTGAATTTTCAGCATCATTACTCCAGTCTTCAGAGTCACATTAAATTATGCCGATTTGCTGCTCAAGAAACATTTTGCATTATTATTGTTGAAAACCGTTAATTTTTTTTTGGAAACTGGGATTTTGTTTTTTCAGAATTATTTGATGAATAGACAGTTCAAAAGAACAGCATTTATTTGAAACGTGTATCTTTTGTAATGTAACTGTCTTTACTGCGACTTCTGATCAAACGGATGCATCCTTGCTACATAAAAGTATGAATTTCTTTTATGTGAGTGTAAGATGTCATTGCTCACCTCGATGTTGAACTCAAAAGCTCTGGTGGCCTCGTCAAGCACTTCCCGTCTCTGCTGCTCTGTTAACTCGATGCTGTTCATTCTGCTCCTGTACAGCTGCTTGAATCTGTTGGGGCTCGTCACTCCAGGAAACAAGAAGAACAAAACTCCCTTGTTGCCACTCAGTCCCAAAGATTTCTGGGTAATTTTGCCCAGCACTTGTCCTCCTGACAAATCACCAAGATAGCGCGTATATGCATGCGCCACCAGGAGATCCGGGCAGTTCTTGCCAATCTAAAGGGGAACCGAGAGCACAGAGTTAGAATGAGAATCACTGGAACGTAAATGCAATTTCATTTCCTTAAAGAGATTGTTCTCAGACTCGCCTCTCTCAATCTCTGGGTGTATCTGTGAGTGGCAGCAGGCACTGTTACTCTCTCTCTCCAGTGGGGTCCGAAGAAGTGCTCCAGGTCCAGCTCCAGAGACTCCAGTCTGGCCAGCTCCTGAGGGAAATAGATGGGCTGAACCGCAGGATGATCGGCGTTCCTGTCCAGCTCTTCCTCGAGCGCTCGGTAGATCTCATACAGAGAACACAGCAGGAGCTGGAAACATACATTTACATAGTTAAAGATAGCTTTTAGTACTTAAAAAAATTACTGTGGCTGTACTTCAGACGTCTTCAGGGATAGTCCCCCCCCCCCCATAAAAACAAAAGAGAAAAATGTATCAATTTACTCCACCTCAAGCTGTGCCAAATGTGTAGCATGGAAGCCAACTGTTTGGTTACCAACATTATTCAAAATATCTTTTGTTATTAATTGTTATAAATGTAACTCTTTTGTGATCAACAGAAGAAACTCAAAAAATAATTTTCCGCAATGGTACAAAATATCTTCCCCTCTCAATATAAAAAGTACCAAGTTTGGGCTTGGTAAGATTTTTTTTTTTTTTTTTCAAGTCAAGTTCAAAACAGAAAACACAGCAATATTACATTCTTACGATTTAAAATAACTTTTCTGTTTTAATATATTTTCAAATGTAATTTATCCCTCTGATCAAAGCTGAATTTTCAGCGTCATTCTCAACTCACTGAGTTACAGGAAATAAAATGTTTTTATAATATAATGGTACAAAATATCTTCCCCTCTCAAAATAAAAAGTACCAAGTTTGGGCTTTGTAAGATTTTTTTTTTTTTTTGACAAGTCAAGTTCAAAACAGAAAACAGCAATATTACATTCTTACGATTTAAAATAACTTTTCTGTTTTAATATATTTTCAAATGTAATTTATCCCTCTGATCAAAGCTGAATTTTCAGCGTCATTCTCAACTCACTGAGTTACAGGAAATAAAATGTTTTTATAATATAATTAGAAATATAAATGTTTACTATTTTTATCCAGTAAATTGATTAATAATCAAAAATAATCGAAGATCAATCAGTTATTAGCCCTTAGATGGAATTACTATGGTAGTTTGATACAAGCCATAGCTCAGAATACTATATTTGTTAAATATACCATTAAATATGCCATGGTATATTTAGAACCCTAAGGTACTTACATAGAACTGCCATGTTACATGTGCTTCCATGATCTTTTGTTGGTTCATATTTGAATGTTCTAAAACATTACTTTAAGTCCTGTTATTGTTTGCTTTATAGTTCATCTGGTACCATTTCTTGATTTTCTGTAGGTTTACCTTGTACTGTGTTTGCGTGATCTGTCCTTTCTGGTAGTTGAGCATCAGTTGTGTGTTCTCAGCTCTGACATGAATGTCTTTGGTGGCTGCTTTTATCTGCTCAGACAGATCACTGGAGGAAACAAGCCACAATCCCTCATTAGCAGTTAACTGAACAGATAAGCTTATGCTGGTAAGAGTCACCCACTCGACTTGTCTTCATTATATCTAGCACTGCAACATCCACTAACGTTACATCTGCAATTGCTACACATCTGCTTCGTATTTTTGGTATGATTTACTTCGGGCTTGAATAGTAGTCATAATTATTATGATGAAATGAATGTGGTTTCATTCAAATATCGCGGCTGTATGAAAAGAAAAAGCATTTTACCTGCCAGTGGCATCTCTTGGTTTGCTTTTCGTGGATTCCATTCCTAAAACAACAGATATTTGTTATCAGATGTCACCATGTGTACCCTGTAACGGATATAAATGAAGTTTTGACATGGTCTTACTTGTGCTGTTGTGTTTCTTGCAGGAGGTCTATCTGTCGTCCTGTATTGCCTTCACAGTGCTCGCTGTGGCTATGGTTTCCCTGACCGCCTCGCTTCATTTTTATACGTTCTCCTTCCTATTTGAGTCACTAGATTTCGCGAGAAGGGAAGTGAAAATGTTGAGGCAGTTCCACATGCTTACACTAACCATGACTGGGCGTTTTTTCGACTGAGAAATCTCAGCAGTTTCTCGCGACTGAGCAATGCGAGTCACGTGAGGTTAAACAAATCCACCAGCATGGCAAGTTGTTTGAATCCGTCTGTTTATAAGGTTATAAAGTGTGTCGAAAAGTATATTATTAAATGTAGTACGTCTTATAAAGTTAAAATGTGTCTGTGTTGTGGGTGTCTTGAGTGTGAACTATGATTTCATGACTGTGCTGTTTAGTTTTTCGCTATTGGTGTTTCTAAACATGACACAGCAGCCAGTGAAGCATTACTACCTTAAAACCTCAAAACCATGACAATGCACACAGTTACTTATTGCCTGAGAAAAGACTACAAGGACTACAAAGTCATTTTTTCCATGCAATTAAAAATACATATTTTATTAAAAAAACAAACAAAAAAAAGATTTTAAATGGATTAAATAAAGAAACAGGAAAATTAAAATAAAGTCCTTAAAAAGAAAATTAACACTTTATATAAATAAATTGTGTTTTTAAAAATTATTTTCTCTTTTATAGTCTCACTATTTTAATTTGTCTACAAACAATGTCCACAATGCACACAATTTAAAAAAAAAATGAAAACATTTTGATGAAAGGTGTTTGATAAGTAGCAAAAATAAATGATACGGGCATGATACATTGTTTTAATGTAACTTTAAAAAAGGGGATAGTAACTAAACTAAACATTCTTTTTATTTTCAGTGTTTATAGAAAATAAAAACAAATGTGACCCTGGACTACAAAACCAGTCATAAGTCGCATGGGTATTATGACTGGTTTTGTGGTCCAGGGTCACATTTGTTTTTATTTTCTATAAACACTGAAAATAAAAAGAATGTTTAGTTTAGTTACTATCCCCTTTTTTAAAGTTACATTAAAACAATGTATCATGCCCGTATCATTTATTTTTGCTACTTATCAAACACCTTTCATCAAAATGTTTTCATTTTTTTTTTAAATTGTGTGCATTGTGGACATTGTTTGTAGACAAATTAAAATAGTGAGACTATAAACAACAGGAATAGCATCAGAGTGGGCGTGAGCTATGTTTGATTTAGCCACGCCTCTCTACTCTCTCATTGGTTCGCTTTCGACGTCGTGACGTCTAAAGTACGCCCTGACGTCTGCTTGTGGAACATGTTATGAAAACCGTGCAATCGCAAAGATGCAGTTCACGGAATGCCTGCTGTTTATTTCCCTATTTTCTGTTTCTGAAGGTTCGCAGGAGCAGCTGTAGTTGACGGTATGTTGATTTAATGCCAATATATTTACACTATACGGTGTTTTTTCGCTGTCTTGCATGTGTTGGATGTTGCCGCATCCTCAGTCTTGGAACGAGGAGCCATACTTGACTGTATCAGTAAATAAGTCAATGTATTATATATTGTTTATTATTTTATAGTTTGTATTCTTAATTACTGTGTTTGCCTTTATGCTTAGTTGTGTGTTTATTGTATATACTTTTATTATATGAAGTAGTTATAGTTTAAAAGCTTATTCATGCATGTAACCATCTGCAATTAGTTTCTATAAAGCAGAAGAGAGTGCTTGATTAATTCTCTTTAATGATCTTAAGGTAAAGCCTCTGTTACAGATAAAGCTTCTGGCTTTAATCGTTTGTTTTTATTTCCGTCCCCAGGCCTCATGAGTGTGATTCTCCTGTGTGTCCTGTCCCTGGTTCTGGCCGGTTCTGGTTCTGGTCTTCATGGCCGTAATGCCAGCGTGAGCCATGAGTACTGTGTGCTGGGAGCTGGACCTGCAGGGCTCCAGATGGGCTACTTTCTGTCCAGGAGCCAGAGAGATTATATAATTCTAGAGCGAAATGCAGGACCAGGCAGCTTCTTTCAAATGTACCTGACATCTGAATGAAAAAGGGCATTTCTCAAACTGAGCTAGAATGATTTTTACTAGGATCTTAAATTAAATAATTGCAGGCTACTACAGTAAAAAAATGGCAAAATTACAGAAAACTAAGAATAATATATATTTGTTCCTTCATTTTAGTTAAGTCATTATTGTCACAAATCAAGAATCTGTTCCCTCACTTTAGTAAAGTGTGACCACGTTGTACTAATTAATTTCCTGTTTTAATGAAATTAAACAAGGGAACAAATTCTTAATTCATGGCCGTGATAAACATATTTTTGGCTGGATGTCATGTGAAAAGGCTTAGTACAAAAATAATTTAATATAACATATTTATGGCATTTTTTCTTTAATATTTAAATTCAAAATTTAAAAGACATCACTGTTTCATTATTGCATATTAATCCAAAGAAAATATCCTGTTTAAAATAAAATGTGTTCCAAATGCTGTTGGCTGAGAGGAAAATTTAAATAAGTTGTTAAAGTCACCTTTTTTTTTTTACTTTCTTTGTTTCTTTAAGTTTAATCATGTCTTATTTACTGTATTCTTTTCAGATATCCTCGCCACAGAAAGCTCATTAGCATTAACAAAATATACACAGGGAGGAGGAACAAGGAATTTAACTTGCGTCATGATTGGAACTCCCTGTTGAGTGACAGGCCCACCCTGCTGTTTCAGAGGATAAGCCGGGAGCTCTACCCCAATGCCGATGACTTCCCACGTTACCTCTCGACATTTGTGAAGGAGCTGGGACTGAAGGTTAAATATGGAGCTGATATAGGGAGAATCAAAGCTTCAGATTTTAATGGAAACCAAGGCTACATTCTGACCGATCAGAATGGTGTCAGTTATCAGTGCAGGTTTGACTCGTTTCAGATTTCATTGTTTAATTATTTAAGTTAAAATTATTAAGTTTAACATTGAATTATTTAACTTCACATTTAATTAATTCAATATTTAAGTAATAATATTTAATCATATATTCATTGAAATCCCTTCATGATGTGTTATATAATTTATAATCTTTTTTTTGTCTTTGTAGTGTCCTGTTGGTGTCCACTGGCCTTTGGGTTCCTCAGCAGGTGGATTTTCTTGGCTCTGACCTGGTGGAGGGTTACGAGTCTATCCCCACTGATCCTGAGGAGTTTAAAGACCAGGCTGTGTTAATCCTCGGCAAAGGAAACTCTGCCTTTGAGACGGCACAGAGCATCTTGGGTAGAGCGAGCCGGATTCACTTGTATAGTCCCAGCCCTGTGCGACTCGCATGGCAGACACACTATGTTGGGGACCTCAGGTATTTATTCCACCCTGTCCAACTTATTGCATAAAATAAATGTTTTCAAGCCTGCTTATAGCTGTAACCAAAATGCACAAGTGATGTATCTATCTATGTTTCATGAACTGTGCTTTATAAATCGTTACACTATTAATATAATAGACAATGGACCTTTTTTGGCCATGGAACTTCACTAATGTGACTGCACCTTAAAGGGATAGTTCACCCAAAAATGAAAATGTTATGTTTATCTGCTTACCCCCAGGGCATCCAAGATCTAGGTGACTTTGTTTCTTCAGTAGAACACAAATTGTGATTTTTTTAAGTCCAGCCGTTGCAGTCTATCAGTCGTATAATGCATGGCAATGGTAACAAAATCTATGGGAGTAAAAAAAAAACACATGCATTAAACCCTGCGGCTCGTGACGACACATTGATGTCCTAAGACACGAAACGATTGGTTTGTGCGAGAAACCGAACAGTATTTATATAATTTTTTTTTACCTCTAATACAACACTATGTCCAACTGCCTTGAGCGTGCGCACGGCATCCGGTGCGTGAGGTGTGTACGCGCTCTGGCATAGTTTACGTTAATGGGTGTGTTGATATCCATTGCGTAGTTTACGCAAGCGTCGGAAGTGATCTCTTGCGCGTATACGTCACTCAGTGGTTACACAGTGCACAGTCATTGAAGGTACGACGGCTAATCAAAATGGTACTTACTTGCGCTTATCCGGATTGTTCAAACCGACTTAAAACTAAAAGATTACGTTCTCTCGCGCAAACTCATTCGGGAGTGGTGACTTTCCACGTATTCCCAACTTCTGAGCCTGCTCGCCTGAAGTTATGGTTGATTGCTCTTCGGCTGGATATCAACACACCCACAAACCGATCGTTTCGTGTCTTAGGACATCAATGTGTCGTCACGAGCCGCAGGGTTTAATTTGGATTTGTGCGTTCATGTTTTTTTTTTTTTACTCTCATAGATTTTGTTACCATTGCCATGCATTATACGACTGATAGACCGTAACGGCTAGACTTAAAAATCATAATTTGTGTTCTACTGAAGAAACAAAGTGACCTACAACTTGGATGCCCTGGGGGTAAGCAGATAAACACAACATTTTCAATTTTGGGTGAACTATCCCTTTAAGTTGAAATGAACATTTCTGTTTTTTAGGGCGGTAAACAATGAGCTATTAGACACGTACCAGCTGAAATCTCTAGACGGTCTTGTAGAGGGAAGACTAGAGGATATTGCCATTGTCCGCAGAGAAAAAGATGGAGGGAAGAGAAGAACAGCAAAGAAAAGAAGTCAAACATCAACGGAGGGAAAGGAGCAGCTGTATTTAACTCTTACTGAACTTCTTGACCAGAATGGCAACAACATTTCAAAGGTCACTGGGCAAAATCTGCCTGGTTTCCACACTGATAACTTCTCACTCAGACAGCCATATGATCGGGTGATCCGATGCCTAGGCTTTCGTTTTAACTTCTCTGTTTTTGATGGGTAAGATCAACAGTTGAAATTAAGAATATGCCAAGCAGCTTATTATATACACATACCTGGTCGAAAGTACTTTGGAATAGTCATTTTTTTTAAATGTTTTATTTAATCAAAAATACAATAAAAACAGTCATATGAAAAATTGTTACAATTTAAAATAACGGTTTTCTATTCTATTTTAAATACTGCATTTTCAGCATCATTACTCCAGTCTTCAGTCACATGATTTTTTTCAGAAGTCATTCTAATATGCTGATTTGCTTGTCAAGAAACATTTCTAGTGCTAATTAATGTTTGTGATAACTGTGATAACCTACCATTCAAAAGTTGGAGTAAGATTTAATAATAATACTTTTATTCAGCAAGGAGGCAATTGGTAAAAAGTGACAGACATTTATAACATTACAAAAATTTCTATTTCAAACAAATGTTGTTCTTTTTTTTTTTTTTACTTTCTATGCATCAAAGAATCCTGAAAGCAATTTATCATGGGTTCCAAAAAACAACAACATTTCAACATTGCTAATAAAAAGAACCATTATTAATAATTTAGCACCAGTAATAACTGAAAACAACTGAGAAGCAAATCAGCATATTGATGATATCTGAAGGATCATGTGGTGCTATAAAATATCAAAATAGAAAATATATTTTTATTTCACAATATTACTGCTTTGCTGTATTATTTCATCGTTAAATATAGCCTTGGTGAGCCTGGTAATGTAATTACTTTCATATTGACAAAAATTGTTATTATTTTTCCAGATCTGCACGGCCGCCCCAAAGCAGTGGTGCCCGAGGCCGGTTGCCAGGAATAACAGCCTGGTACGAAGGCAGAGGGACACCCAACATGTTTGTCCTGGGTACAGCAGCCCACTCTAGAGATTATCGTATGTCTGCTGGTGGGTTTGTTCACGGATTCCGCTACACTGGTAAGCATTTCACCTCACTTAAACATAACATTTCAGGTTTGTCGTAGGAACGTAGGAGGCCATAATAGAGGTCCTCTGTTTTGCTACTACAGTGCGTGCTGTTCATAAAATCCTGGAGCAGCGTTACCATAACATTGGCTGGCCTGCTACAAAATTACCCATCAGTCAGCTGCAGTCCTGGATTCTTAGGAGAGTGAATGAAGCGTCTGGACCGTACCAGATGTTTGGCGTTCTTGGGGACATTATTCTACTGCGAGGGTAAGGGATGTTTCAAAGGATGCATGTACAATATATGTATTTGTTGGTAAGGTATTTTTTTTTGTTTGTTTGTTTTTGTTTTTGTTTTTTACATTTAACTTTTAACATGCAAGATGCTTGCCAAGGCTTAATTTATTTGATAAAAAATACAGTAAAAATAGTATTATTCCGAAGTATTATAAATAACTGTTTTCTATTTTAATATATTCTGAAACTTAATTTATTCCAGTGATGGCAAAGCTGAATTTTCAGCATCATTACTCCAGTTTCCAGTGTCACATGATCCTTTAGAAATCATTCTAATATACTGATTTGCTGCTCAAGAAACATTTATCATTATTATCTACATTTTTTTTCTGGAACCTATGGTATATATATAGAAGGTTTAAAAGAACAGCATTATTTGAAATGGAATCTTTTGTAACAATATAAATCTCTCTACTGTCACTTTTGAGCAATTTAATGCCTAATAAAAAAATTATACTGAACAGTCTTTTCAAATGTCCAGTGAACACTAAACTCATGGGTTGTCAAAATTGTATCTAACTTCCGACCTTGACAACACACTAAAAAGATTATAATTCTATCCCTCACAGCCTTGTTTTTATTCAAATCTAATTAAATAAGGCAACTATGATGAATGACTGTTTTACCTACACACATCTCTCTCCTCCTTCCTTCCACAGGTCTTACTGTGAATATCTGGAGGAGTTTCCTCTGCAGGCCCTGCCCCAGCTGTCTACTCTATCTGGACGGCCCCTTACAGATCATGGTCTTCTGGTCTTGGTCATGCAGTATGGACTGAACCGGACTGATACGCTAGGACCAGGTCGAGCTGAGTCCGAGTGGACCAAAGCCTGGAGGTCCAACTTCCTCCATCCGGTCCTGTACTACTACAACACACTACCTACAGGTGAAGAGCTGCTCAAATATGTTCTGTTGACAGGGCCGTCCTTTGTGGGGTGCAACTGGTGCGGTCGCACCGGGCCCTGCGCTTGAGGAGGCCCCGCGGCAAACGGACCGAGGGGGAACCCCCACAGCCCCCCTACATCCCCAATATTTTGGACTTTTCTGTTGATATTCTATCAAAATCACATACTGGAATATTAAAATAAGTGTGCTCTATGTTTCTATAGAGAAGGATATGAGGCAGCGTCCAGTTGGCTGGCCACTACCACGACCTGAAGCCGTTCATCACATGGTTGAGGACTTCTTAACTGAATGGGATCAGCCCATATCACACAGCCAACCTCTCAGACGCTTCCTCGAGCACTGCCTCCAAACTGACCTCAGGGCCTTTTATGCTGGTCAGTACAGAAATGTTCTTCTGAGACATTGGGGAACTTTTTGAGTGCCAATAATTGAAGACAAATTCTAAAATAAAATGCTGTTTTTTAGAACTTTCTATTCATCGAAGATTCCAGGAAAATGTATCAGTTTCTAGTAAAGATATGAAACGGCACAACTGTTTTCAACATTGATGATAATAATAATAATAAGTCTTTCTTGATCAGCATATTAGAATGATTTCTGAAGGATCATGTCACTCAGAAGACTGGAGTAATGCTGCTGAAAAATACCACACTGTTATTACAATTATTTAAAAATGTGATCATATTTAACAATATTACTGTTTTTACTGTATTTGTGATTAAATAAATGCAGCCTTGGTAAGCAAAAGAGGCTTCTTTCAAAAACATTAAAAAACAGCATAGAGAAGTACTTTTTACAACTGTTCTTGCAGAACATCATTTATTATGTGGCTTTGTGTGTCCTTTTTTCTTCAGAATCCTGTTTCCTTCTGTCCCTCACCAGTCGTACCCCACCCCTCTTCTGCCGTCAAGGTTATTTAAGAAAGCAGGGCATCATGGGAAACAGCCACCTATGGCAACATGCCCGTGAGGCAGGACTCATGGCAGATCATCATGGACATATTACGCCCGGCGATGATACATCAGTATCTGAATACCTGAAACATGCTGACGCTGCAGTCGTTTCAACTATGAACTTTGACCTTTGAGGGGCATTAACACTAACGGTACCAAAGATCATATTTCTTCTGTTCATCT
Source organism: Sinocyclocheilus grahami (assembly GCF_001515645.1). Taxonomy (NCBI): domain Eukaryota; kingdom Metazoa; phylum Chordata; class Actinopteri; order Cypriniformes; family Cyprinidae; genus Sinocyclocheilus; species Sinocyclocheilus grahami. The sequence continues at coordinate 104,395 of NW_015505858.1, forward strand.
ACCTCCCATTTCTCATGGAATTTACCTGATCAATTCACCTGCATTTCCATAGAAAACATCCCACATCTAGTATCCTGAGACTACGATCAAACATACAGTTCAGTAAAATAATAAGTATTACCTTGCCGTAGTTTTTATAAGCCAAAGTATAGCTTTATATACTGTTTTATGGTATTGGGTTTGGTGTGGCAATACAATGCATAACTTATTTTTTATACAATTGTTAAAGGTATATAAGAAAAGTATTTTTCTTGGGTTGACATGCATGTACTTCTATTTATAACTACAATAAAGACATCCCATCTCATTAATTAATTTCAAAAAGGTGTGTTTGTGGTTTTATATATTTATATATATATATATATATATATATATATAATGTATGTGTGTGGCATTGTAGCATAGAAGTCATTTACGAAATGAACAATGTTTTACTATAGAAAAGACTGAAATATTGGAAAGAGTTTAACTCTAAAACATTTTGTTCTCAGAGACAACATAAAATTTTAGTCAGTTTTGTTTGTCGTGCATAATGCTGTTAAGATGAGAGCTAAGCATGTTCTGAGTTCCTGATTTTAATCCAGAGTAGGAAATATGATACGCACATTTTTAAATCCGATTTAGCAAGTGAATTATTAAATAATAAATTATTTAAATATATTTTTACATTTTGAGGCCCTTGTGTAAGTTTACTGAGTGGGGATTCCATGTGCAAATATAACTAACATAAATAAAATAATTAACAATCAATTCAAATCCTATTTTGTTTTCATAAAATAAAATGTAAGTAAGAAATAACATTTTCTAGAAATTACGTACGTATATTTACTACGTTCTCCAATTGGACGAGCGCCTTAACAACATCGATGTTGATTGGCTGCCTAGGTCACGATGAATTCAGACTAAGCAATGCCGACGTGTTTTACTAAAAACAAGCGCAAAACATTGAAACAGCGCCATTTTGGCTCAAATGGGCTCAGAGGTCAGTGCTTGTAAGAACGCGGAACGGTTTGTATTCAACATTACCAAATTAAATTGCAATGAACAGAAAAGCAACGTATCTTTATTTAAAAACCTGGCTCCAAATTCAGTCTTGAAGAATGCCGCTGGTGTAACAATGCTGCGTTAGGTTTGTGCAACAGATACAGTATTTACATTCTGATGGTACTGACATTAGTCCAGTAAACGCCTTATATTAATATGGAGGGCTCGAGCCCACTTGTCGCAGCCTCGTCGGATGGCGACCGGTCCAGTTCGGAGGGAGAGCTCACGGTAGCGAACGGAGCTGCGGTGAGAGACGGCGAGAAACGGGAGGATGAGACGCCGATGGAGGCTGCAGGTGCGGTCGGGTTCAGCATCTCGCGTCTGGACACGCTGAGCGCGCTGAGACTCAACCGGACACGACCGGCAGCGGACACCGAGCTCCGGTACCTGCACTTGTTATGGCAGCCCAGTGAACTGCTGCAGGCGGGACGGAGCTCGCCGGGCAAAATCACATCGAACAGGGTGAGGCGGCTGGGAAGAGCTCGGAGGAACATGGGGCCCATTGGAAAAGACCTGTATGGTGTGTGCATGAACAGACATGTCATATATTTGTTGTAATATATATATATATATACACACACAGTAGTAGCCAAAATTATTAGAACACTAGTATTTTCACCAGAAAAAAGAAAAAAAAAGGTTTCTTGAAGCGTCGTTGCCACGGTTCTTCTGGATTGAGTTTGTTCAGTTTCTTCATGTAGTTCCAGAGAGACTGGATGGTCTCTGTGTGCAGCACTGGCTGTTGTCAGACAAAAATCTCACTGGATTATTACAATTAATGGCGAAATGAATGTATGGAAATGTAAATATGATATTTCCTACTGACACTACAGCAAAAGATTGAAATAACTGACTTTTAACCATTTTTAGCTGGTGAAAATATTAGTGTCATGTAAGATCTTTTGGTAATATTGTGGTAACATAGCAGATTTTTTTAGTTCCTTTTTATTTCTCTCTCTCTCTCTCTCTCTCTCTATATATATATATACTGTATATACAGGTGCATCTCAATAAATTAGAATGTCGTGGAAAAGTTCATTTATTTCAGTAATTCAACTAAATAAATTCAGTGCACACAGACTGAAGTAGATTAAGTCTTTGGTTCTTTTAATTGTGATGATTTTGTCTCACATTTAACAAAAACCCACCAATTCACTATTTATTGGTCTTATGAAGTATTCTTATTCGTTGAGATAGTGAATTGGTGGGTTTTTGTTAAATGTGAGCCAAAATCATCACAATTAAAAGAACCAAAGACTTAAACTACTTCAGTATGTGTGCATTGAATTTATTTAATACATGTGTTTCACAATTTGAGTTGAATTACTGAAATGAACTTTTCCATGACATTCTAATTTATTGAGATGCACCTGTATATATATCAATTCCATATTGTTTTCTTCTCCAAGCTGTGAAGAGGCTCAGAGAAGCTGCCAACTCCAATGATATTGACACAGGTGAGAATCATCAGCGTGACAGACAGTAGTAGTCACACTTGATGCTAAGATTTAGATTATAGTCGGTTCACTTTTGTGTTTTCTAGTTCGTAGATTGCTGGAAGAGGATACTGATCCTTGTGCTGCTGATGACAAGGGCAGGACAGCCTTACACTTCTCCTCCTGCAATGGCAACGAGAGTATCGGTAAGCTCGGACAAAAAATTTTGGCATTAACTTTTCATAGTGGCATTCAATGCACGATAAGGTAATTTTACTGGCTTATTTATTGGTACCAAAAGTATTTAGCTACCCAAGACACACCAAAAATATATAAATATCATTGCATTGCATAATAGAATTTCAAACCAAGTGGCATTTATTTTCAAGTAACTACATTAGTAATGATGTAAGCATGAGTTTGTTTCTTCATCAGAACAGGTTTGGAGAAATGTAGCATTACATCACTTGCTCAGCAATGGATCCTCTGCAGTGAATGGGTGCCGTCAGAATGAGAGACCAAATAGCTGATAAAAATCTTACAGTAACCTGCACCACTCCAGTCCATCAGAAATAAATAATAATTGTGATAAGTTCGTCACTAAGATGTTTTTAACTTTTTCTATCCATAATATTGCTTTCCAATGAAAAAGTTGTCTTGTCTGAATCAGGAGAGAAATAAATAGTTCTTAACAAATACGTCAGTGTATTTTGATTTGAGAGGACAACAAGGGATGGAGTTTTTCCATTGGAGGAAGTGTTATTATGAATTATGACCCCGAAGCCATGGTTTAAAGACATTAATTGATGGACTGGAGTGGTGTGGATTATTGTGATGTTTTAATCAGCTGTTTGGACTCTCATTCTGACGGCACCCATTCACTGCAGAGAAACCATTGTTGGGCAAGCGAGGGAATGCTACATTTCTCCAAATCTGTTCTGATGAAGAAACAAACTCGTCTACATCTTTGATGGCCTGAGAGTGAGTACATTTTCAGCAAATTTTAATTTTTGGGCTTTTTCATTAAATATTTTCCATTTTCATTTGAACTATTCCTTTAAGTGTGGCTTAATTATCCAAATACTTTTTGAGGCCACTATATTTGACCTTTTACCACTGTGTTCCACTTTCTCTTTCTGTCTTTACTTTTAACAATGTAGTTCAGTTGTTGCTAAGTTATGGTGCTGACCCAAACCAGAGAGACAGCCTCGGAAACACACCACTGCATCTGGGTGAGAATGTGCAGAAGCATAATTATGTATAATTAAATCTATGTTCAAAGCTTATGGTGAGTTAAATTGCCTTTTACAGCTGCCTGCACCAACCACGTGCCTGTCATCACAACTTTACTGCGGGGAGGTACGATTGATCATTCATCTGAATCTTATTCATCTGAGAGATTTCTGCTATTTCTTAACAAAAACAGTACCTCTAACACCATTCACAAATCTAATTTAGTACCAGTTAACGCATTATAAACGTCCCCTCAGGTGCCCGTGTTGATGCTCTGGACCGTGCTGGAAGGACTCCTCTTCATCTGGCCCGTTCAAAGCTCAACATCTTACAAGAGGGAGACTCACGTAGCATAGAAACCCTCAGAGGAGAGGTCACACAGGTGATTAACTTCATGCACATAATGAAGACATTGTGGACACTGTGACGTTCATGCTTCTTGTGAATATTTCTACTATGACGGTTACTTGGGGTAAAAGCATCTGCCAAATGCATAATGTAATGTGACTACTGGGTAAACATGAGACAGGTTGATAAGGTTTACATAATGTACCCTGCCCACACTTTTCCTATGCTCCTGTTGTACATGCTCATATATGTGCTGTAATGTAAAAATGAACCAGTGATCTCTGAATATGTCTGTAGATCATTCAAATGCTGCGGGAATATCTGAATATAATGGGACAGAGTGAAGAGAGAGAGAAACTGGAGCACATCTCAAACCAGCTGCAGAACACCCGCACCAGAGAACAGGTAAAACAGCTGCTGAGTTCATGTACTCATTCCCTTCGATATTTTAAAGAGAACTGTTTCATTTAGCATCTGCACCCTGTTAAGCCTGTAAAGCCTGGCGTAAAAAAAAATATTATTTTTTTTTTAAAATGGAACTATTTATTATACCTTTTAGACATATATAAAAAAAATTCTAAAAACAGAAAAGCGTTTATTTTTTTGAGCATCATATTGGATACATCAGGTTTTTATGGCTCATATAGAATGATATAGTCGCATAGGGAAAAAAACATATTCAGAGGCCCAAAATTAGCAAAAATAGGCAATTTTGTGCAGTTGCTGATATTTATATAGCCAAAATTAAGATGGAATTCTGATAGCTTGTAATGTAAATCAATGTGACTACATAACGTGCGTAAAAATATCAGTTGTCACTATATTTCCTAATAAAATGTCTTAGTAAGATTATATTTAAATGCTTAGTTTTATGTTTAAGGCTCTGTAGTTTTTATTGTGGATGCAAAATATGATGGGAAACATGCAAATACAAATTCCTCAAGCCTGATGTGGCATATTTCATACTCCCATTTTAATACGATTTTTCTAAAAGAAACCTGAGTCGCTTCAGTCCAGTACGCTTTCATTTTCAAAATATTGTATAATGGAAAATGTACCACTGAAGGGGGCATTTAGAATGAAACTAAAAGTCCTTTTCTTGCTAAAAAAAGAGTACAAACTGTCAGTCAGACGACAGAAGGAATGTAGTAAACTGTGTACAGTAAATGTTGACGATTTAGAGCCCATAGAAATGTGCGTTATCAGATATGATACAGTAGGCTTTATGGAGTTAATTCTACAGTTTTGTGTGTTTTGATATCACTGTAGCTTTTGGACATTCTTTCATGTGATCCACAGGTGGACGAGGTGACGGATTTACTGGCCAGCTTCACGTCTCTCAGTATTCAGATGCAGAATATGGGAGACAGGTAGAGATGGATTGAAGAAAAGAAGTGAGAGGATGAGACAACTGTGGGTTTTATTCTGGAGAACAGGAGAAACTATTTATATATGGCATGCCTACATATACAACACAACTGTGTAATAACGGTTATTTAAATCCAACTTTGACTAAGAAAAATTATAAATCGCCTTCATTTTATTTTTGTTCCTGAAACCATTCTCATTCCTTCCTGTTATGCCTTTATTGTAGCCTGTTATGTCACAGTTTACTGTGTATTCATTTTTGTAAGTGACTGAAAGGCAGCCAAATAAATGACATAATGCCAAGAGTGTATGTGTGGACTGTCACTGAAACAACATGTAGCAAAACTCACACTAAAGTATAAGCTGTGCGTTTACAAATCGCCTTTATATGGTAAATATCACTAATGCTAATGTTTTTGGTTGTAAAATTGGGGGCTTTCATTGTTGTGATACACTCTGGTCTCAAAGTCCCTCCTCCTCATCTCTGGCTGCTTTTGTTGTTGACTCCCATCAAAGATGGCGTCGCGCGCCAACTAAACCCACATCCAACCCGAGGTAATATTTCACTCATTATTGCACAACACTTTTAATATCTCCAAACAAATCGCATGCATTCCGTGCCATTTGTGCAGTACTGTTGAAACCCATAGAATTGCATGGTGGGAACGCACCGTTAATCGAGTTGTAACCCGATACCGGCCTTTGTGCGCCGCAGCCGCGGGACTGAGCGCGCTGGACGTCCGCAGCTGCTCGAATCCTCTTGAGCTGAACCAGGGAAGCGCTGGATCCTGATGAAGAGAGGGGAAGGGGGTGTGTGAGTGTGCATTTCTTCGAAAGTAGGCGGGAAATGTGCAATAATGAGTGTTGGGGCTGTTCTTGTTGTTGGGATTCCTGCAAATGTCATTGGCAGCTTGACTAAAGCTGATGTGGGCTGCAGATCCTGATCTGTCACTAATGAGTGTGTGCGCATTCTGTTGCACATCTTCAGAGTTGTTCAACGCTTCTGCATGCAACGTTATTGCAATAGAAGAAAGCTTTGATTAGAATTGGAAGATGAGGCGACTTAATTGTGGTTTTCGGATGAGTTTTGTTTTCTCTGTAGTTTTTTCAGTATTAGTGCTTATTTATTTGGTTTTATATCTTTGATGTTAATGTTTATATTATATGGCATACAGTTGATAACTTAAATTTAATTCAATTTTGTTTGTATAGCTATTTTTACCGAGCATGTCGTTCTGAAGAAAACTTGTCACTTTTAGTCCATGGTCGAAATACCTTTTTAGAATATTTGCATATTTCATTCTCTTCCAGGGAAAAGGACATTTTATACATATATATTTGCTTGCAGGTGTCTATCTACATTTGTTTGTCTAGTAAAATGCTCTTTTGAATGAGAATGTACTCACCCTCAGGCCACCCAAGATGTAGATGAGTTTGTTTCTTCATCAGAACAGATTTGGAGAAATGTATCATTGCATCACTTGCTCATCAGTGGATCCTCTGCAGTGAATGGGTGCCGTCAGACTGAGAGTCCAAACAGCTGATAAAAACATCACAATAATTCACAAGTAATCCGTATGACTCTATCAATTAACATCTTGTGAAATGAAAAGCTGTGTGTTTTAAAAAACAATTTCATCCAGATGTTTTTGACTAAACCAGCTTCCAATTAAAATATGAATCATCTGTCAATAATATTGCTTTCTCCAGTGAAAAGGTCACTGAATCATGAGCGAAATATACACAGATCAAGCACCGTTCACAATCCAAAACAGAGCTAAACAAATATGTTGATGGACTTTTTCACTGGATGAAGCGTTATTATGGATCATGGCCTATAATTTCAAGTTAAAACGCCTTTATGATGGATTTGTTTCTTACAAACAATTCTCACTTCACAAAATGTTAAATGATGGACTGGAGTGGTGTGGATTATAGTGATGTTTTTATCAGCTGTTTGGTCTCTCATTCTGACGGCACGCATTCACTGCAGAGGAACCATTGGTGAGCAAGTGATGTAATGCTAAATTTCAACAATTCTGTTCCAACAAAGAAACAAACTCGTCTACATTTTGTATGGAGTACATTTTCATTTTTGGGTGAACTTTTATGTACAGTGGGTACGGAAAGTATTCAGACCCCCTTAAATTTTTCACTCTTTGTTATATTGCAGCCATTTGCTAAAATCATTTAAAAAAAAAAAATTTCCTCATTAATGTACACATAGCACCCCATATTGACAGAAAAACACAGAATTGTTGACATTTTTGCAGATTTATTAAAAAAGAAAAACTGAAATATCACATGGACCTAAGTATTCAGACCCTTTGCTCAGTATTTAGTAGAAGCACCCTTTTGATCTAATACAGCCATGAGTCTTTTTTTTGCTCTGACATGCACTGTGAGCTGTAAGGTCTTATATAGACAGGTGTGTGGCTTTCCTAATCAAGTCCAATCAGTATAATCAAACACAGCTGGACTCAAATGAAGGTGTAGAACCATCTCAAGGATGATCAGAAGAAATGGACAGCACCTGAGTTAAATATATGAGTGTCACAGCAAAGGGTCTGAATACTTAGGACCATGTGATATTTCAGTTTTTCTTTTTTAATAAATCTGCAAAAATGTCAACAATTCTGTGTTTTTCTGTCAATATGGGGTGCTGTGTGTACATTAATGAGGAAAAAAAATTAACTTAAATGATTTTAGCAAATGGCTGCAATATAACAAAGAGTGAAAACTTTAAGGGGGTCTGAATACTTTCCGTACCCACTGTATATATACACTTTCATTGCTTTAAAAAAAAACTACAAAAAGATGCAGATTTTTCTAACAGAGGTAGAGAAGAATTCAAGTATTAGACTAAACCTGAAGAGAAAACTACAATATAAACAATGTTCAATAATCATATTTAATGCAGCACAATTTTACAGTCTGACATTTAGTCTGCAACATAGCAAGTACATACAAAAGTGCATGTTAAATTGAAACCAAATTATCAGTCATCTAAGCAGGAAAGGTCATTGTAGATAGTTTGTTTCAGATTAAGTGTTTTTAGACTGAACTTGATGAATTGAATCTGTTCTTGTGCATTAGAATCACAAGACTGACCAATCCCACCTGAAGGACCGGGACTGACCATGGCTTTTGAGGAGATAAAGAAGAAAGGAATGATGGGTAATGGTTGTCAGACAGAAGCACCATGACACACTCAAACATGTCCAATCGAAACCTACTGTGAAACATGGTTTTCCTTGTAGATATTTCAGGGATGGAAGGAGAGGTCGGTCTTGTTGCGGGTCGCAGCCAAAGAGAGAAGAGACGCTCGTATAAAGATCTGTTGAGAGAGGAAGAAGAAATCGCAGCGCAGGTGCGCAAAACCTCCAAGAAACACCACAAGGTAACAGCAGGAAGTTGCGGTAACATCTAACATCAAGTTGCATCATATCAACAAGTGGTTGACAGGAATTACTGTCATCCATTGATTTATCAGTATACATATATATTTCATAACTGTGTTGTGTGAGAAATAATACCAGATAATAACCACAAAAGCTGTTCATAGACTCTAATGACATTAATAAACACGCAACTTGATGTTTTGTTACCTAGGTAGATATGACTTCTGGTCTGAGAAGGATTTGGACCTGTGTTTTACCCTCTCAGGCCACTTGTCATTGACTCGTGCTTAGGGATGCTGCGATCAGTGGGCTGATAATCACTTCCTGTGACTCGACTGGAAATCCCTGAACTGCCCGGTCACCTAAATCGACAAAACGTCGTCTACTTTAAGACTTTAGCATTACTTTCATGCCATCACCAGTGTAATAAGTGTTGAGGAAAGATGAAAAATGTATGGTGCTTCTCAGTCTCCGTAAAGTGTAAGTACAATATTAATGTGTGTTACAAAGTGGAATACACTTTAGACATCTGTATTAAATAACTCCAGATTAAAGAGCATTAACAGTAGTAGCTGTTAAACAAATATTACTGGCATCCAACAAAATGAGAAGGCGGGGTTTAAAGGTTTGGAGTCGGTACATTTTTTTGTGTTTTTGAAAGAATTCTCTTATGTTCACCATAGCTGCATTTATTTGATATACAGCAAAAAATATTATTACATTGTAATGTATTTCTGTGATGCAAAGCTGAATTTTCAGCATCATTACTCCAGTCTTCAGGGTCACACGATCCTTCAGAATTCATACTAATATGCGGACGTAATGCTCGAGATATTATTATTATTATTAATAGTATTATTATGTTGAAAACAGTTGTGCTGTTTAATAACATTTTAGGATATTCTGATGAATAGTTTAAACGAACAGCATTTATTTGAAATATACATTTTTTGTAACAATATCGATGTCTTTACTGTCACTTTTGATCGGTTTAATGAATTCTTGCTGAAAGTATGAATTGCTTTAAAAAAATTAGTCTAAATCTTACTCACTCCAAATGGTAGTGTCATTATAAATAAATCCAGTATGCAATATATTATAATGCAGTAAATATCATAATGATATATTTAGTAAATAAATTATAAATGAGTAAAAATAATTTCACAAATGAAATATCGAATAGATACAAAAGCTCATATTATGTTTAATTATACCCATACATTATTTTGATTAGCCTTGTAGGATAAGGCTTTTCTTCATAGGTTTATGCATTTTAGTGCTGATAAACTTTTGTGTAAGCCTTCTTGTTTTTATAAGGTCTATTAAAATGTTCTGTATTCCGCTTCAGATTAAGTAAAAAGCATTTTATTAGTCTCTAAAAAGCCTGATCAGAGCATCCCAACTCTTCCCATTGTAGGGGTAGTTGTAGATCAATAACCATATGTGGATTGTTTCCTTGCTAACATTATCTTTCTGGTACACGCCTGTTTCAACATGCACTGTTGTCTTTTTAGGATTCGGACCTTTTCCTATTAGGAGGAGATTCTCACAAGAAAAAAAAGAAGCACTTAAGTGATGACTACTATCACAGAGGTGAGGAGGTTTGTCTTCTTCAAAAACTGGCCGTAGTAGTCCGTTTCTTAAAAAAAAAAAACTTTTTTATTTTTACATTACTTTTATATTTTATATTTTTGTTTCTAATATATTAGATATAATATGAATTAGTTAAATTGATAGTTCACCCAAAAATGGAAATTCTGTCATTAATTACTCACCCTCATGTCGTTCCAAACCCACAAGACCTTCGTTCATCTTCAGAACACAAATTAAGATATTTGGTAACACTTTACAATAAGGTTCATTAGTTAACTACATTAGTTAACATGAACTAATAATGAACTGCACTTATACAGCGTTTATTAATGTTTGTTAATGTTAATTTCAACATTTACTAATAAATTATTAAAATCTTGTTAACATTAGTTAATGCACTGTGAACTAACATGAACTAACAATGAACATCTGTATTTTTATTAACTAACATTAGCGTAGATTAGTAAATACAGTAACAAATGTATTGCTCATGGTTAGTTCATGTTAGTTCATATATTAACTAATGTTTAACTAATGAACCTTATTGTAAAGTGTTACCAGATATTTAAGATGAAATCCGAGAGCTTTCTGACCTGCATAGACAGCAACACAACTGACACGTTCAAGACCCAGAAAGGTAGCAAAGACATTGTTAAAATAGTCCATGTGACATCAGTGGTTCAACTGTAATGCTATGAAGCAACAAGAATACATTTTGTGCTCAAAGAAAACAAAAATAATGATTACCTTTCTGGGTCTTGAACGTGTCAGTTGTGTTGCGGTCTATGGGAGGGTTTCTCGGATTTCATCAAAAATATCTTAATTTGTGTTCTGAAGATGAACAAAGGTGTTATGGGTTTGGAATGACATGAGGGTGAGTAATTAATGACAGAATTTTTGGGTGAACTAGCCCTTTAATGTGTAAGCATATAATTTTTATAATCAATTTTGTGATTAAATGCAACATAAATCACTCTGTCTGCAGTGAATGCAGATCTTCACATTGCACTATATATTTCTGTTTCTATATTATTGTATCTATATTTTTTTTTTTCACTGAATCAAATATGATTTTGGATTTCTGAACTCTCCCCGCAGACCATCACAGCTCCGGCCAGCCGCCCCACAAGAAGAAGCGCAAGTCTTCAGATCGCTCGCCTTCCCTCTCCTCCTCGTCCTCCTCTCACCCGTCCCAGTCCACAGACACGGCCATGGGCCTTCTAGAGGCCATCACCTCCCCGCTGGCCACGGGCTCAGACCCCACTCCTCACCTCCACAAAAAACCCTCCTACCCTCCCCAAGCCTCCTCACACTCCTCCAAAGACCGCAAACGTGACAGCAGCTCCAAGAGCAGCCACTCCTACCCGCACTCTCGTCCGCCCGGCTCATCTTCGTCTAAAAAGCATTGCTCTTCCTCAAAGTCACTGCTGTTCCATGGAGGAGCTGGGAAAGGAGAGCCGTTGACGCTCTGTGAAGCTGAAGGCCTCAAGATGAAGCTCGTCCTTTCCTCAAAAGAGAAGAATGAAGGTGTAGGGATGAACGAGGGATTCTCGGTACATTCTTCTTCCTCTTCAGGTGTCGTAGGCAATCATTCGTCCTCCAGCTCCAAGAAAGGAGGGATAAAGAAGGAGAAAGACAAAGATAAAATTATGTCGAAGACACCAAAGAAAAAGCAGCACAGCCGAGAGCCGTTGCCTGTTGTGGGGAAAGAGGTGGAGGTTGTGGGTGAGTAAGAACTGTATTTATCAGTGTAAGAGTTTCTTACTTCTATTGAACACAAAGAAGATATTTTGAAGAATGTTAGTAACCAAACAATTGTTGGTAGCCATTGCTTTACATATTATTTATTTATTTATTTAGAGTAAATCAAGACAGAATTTACATTTTTGGGTGCACTATCCCTTTAATAGTAGCAATTTAATGCTGGTTAATGCTAATAGAGAAGCCAATGTTATTCTACTGTTATTTATTACTAAAATATTTAATTTAATTGAGTTTATTTATATTTTTATATTTTTGTAGTATTATTTTAAATTTTAGTAATTTTATGTGCTTTTGCCATTTTTGTGATTTAGGTTTAGCATTAATTTATTTTCATTTTGGTTTTAGTAATTCTAGCATGTCAACTAAAAAAAATATTTATTAAAACTTAGTTTCAACATTTTCAGATTTTAAGTTTTTCAAGTTTTTTTATTATTATTATTATTTTTTTTAATCTTGATAAGTTAATATGTTTTTCAGCTTTATTTCAATTAAGGAAAATGAGTTTTAATATTTTTAGGTTTAGTTTAAGTGCGCAATAACAAAACTGAAAGAGGCAATCATAGCAAATCATTTAGAAAATCATGGCATGATCTGAAGGAAATAACATGTGAAATGGGTTGTTTCATGTTTAATGCTTGAAGTGCTCTTTATGATTAAAGATAGACCTGTATTTTACGTTTTGGTTTAGTCTGTTCTTTAATATCAGGTCTACTGTAAAATCTTTCAAGAAAAGCACCCAACAACTGTATTCACATGTAATAAAATGTAGTAAAATTACACAATTTAATAATAATAATTAAATAATTTTCATTTGTTTTTAAACGGGACAACAAATCAAAACAAAGATGCGTACAGTACTGATCAAAAGTCTGGGGTCAGTAAGACCTTTTGTAAAGAATTTAAGGCTTTTTTTTCAGCAAGGATACTCTGATCAAATGTAACAAAGAGATGTCAAATTTTGCAAAACATTTCCATTAAAAAAAAAACTTTTTCTTTTGAAAGGTTGTGGGTGAGTAAGAACTGTATTTATCAGTGTAAGAGTTTCTTACTTCTATTGAACACAAAGAAGATATTTTGAAGAATGTTAGTAACCAAACAATTGTTGGTAGCCATTGCTTTACATATTATTTATTTATTTATTTAGAGTAAATCAAGACAGAATTTACATTTTTGGGTGCACTATCCCTTTAATAGTAGCAATTTAATGCTGGTTAATGCTAATAGAGAAGCCAATGTTATTCTACTGTTATTTATTACTAAAATATTTAATTTAATTGAGTTTATTTATATTTTTATATTTTGAATACATTTTTATATTTTTGTAGTATTATTTTAAATTTTAGTAATTTTATGTGCTTTTGCCATTTTTGTGATTTAGGTTTAGCATTAATTTATTTTCCTTTTGGTTTTAGTAATTCTAGCATGTCAACTAAAAAAAATATTTATTAAAACTTAGTTTCAACATTTTCAGATTTTAAGTTTTTCAAGTTTTTTTATTATTATTATTATTTTTTTTAATCTTGATAAGTTAATATGTTTTTCAGCTTTATTTCAATTAAGGAAAATGAGTTTTAATATTTTTAGGTTTAGTTTAAGTGCGCAATAACAAAACTGAAAGAGGCAATCATAGCAAATCATTTAGAAAATCATGGCATGATCTGAAGGAAATAACATGTGAAATGGGTTGTTTCATGTTTAATGCTTGAAGTGCTCTTTATGATTAAAGATAGACCTGTATTTTACGTTTTGGTTTAGTCTGTTCTTTAATATCAGGTCTACTGTAAAATCTTTCAAGAAAAGCACCCAACAACTGTATTCACATGTAATAAAATGTAGTAAAATTACACAATTTAATAATAATAATTAAATAATTTTCATTTGTTTTTAAACGGGACAACAAATCAAAACAAAGATGCGTACAGTACTGATCAAAAGTCTGGGGTCAGTAAGACCTTTTGTAAAGAATTTAAGGCTTTTTTTTCAGCAAGGATACTCTGATCAAATGTAACAAAGAGATGTCAAATTTTGCAAAACATTTCCATTAAAAAAAAAACTTTTTCTTTTGAACTTTTACTTGATCAAAGAATCCTGAAAAAAAAGTATCAGGGTTTCCACAAAAATATTAAGCAGTACAACTGTTTTTAACATTGATGATACTAATCATAATGTTTCTTGAGCATCAAATCAGCATATTAGAATGATTCATGTGACATGTGACACTGAAGACTGGAGCAATGATGCTGGAAATTCAGCTTTACATCAAAGAAATAAAATACATTTTAAAATATATTCAAATAGAAAACAGTTATTTAAATATTACTGTTATTACTGTATCTTTGATTGTATAAACGCAGCCTTGTGAGCATTAAAGACTTCTTTAAAAACATAAAAATATATATTAAGATCAATTTAGAACATTAACAGAACGTTAACAACAACTCTGCATAAATATAATGGCATAAATCAATAAAAGCAATACTTTTTATAAAGTAATAATTTGACTAAAATTTTTTTTTAATTTTTGTAGTCTAATGATAATAGTCAAGCAGAAATGAAACAAGATTTTAAAATTGTGTCTGCATAAAAGCCTAAACAAAAATAATGTTTTTGAGAGAAAATCGATCAGAATTCAAATCTATTTTTGCTTAATTGAACCAAACATTATCTGTATCAGTCATAAAAAGTCAATATTGACCAATCTTTACTTATGGTGTCTGTATAATGACAAACATTCAACATCCATTTGTTCAAACGCTCAAAAAAAAAAAAACCTAATAAAACCCTCACATACACCACTAATTGACCACTAATGTATAAATGTTCTGGTTTTGTTTGCACTGAAGTTGATTTTCTGCATGAATGAGATATACTGTATTAAAATCACCATCTAAGCCCTAACATGAATGTATTGCAGCATTAAATGTGTGAGCTTGTGTTCATCAGGGCATTGCATGGGTGGAGACAGCTCATCTTCAGGAGGAGAACTAGAGGCCGGCGAGCTGGTGATTGACGACTCCTACACATATCTGTCTAAAAAGAAGAAAAAGAGCAAGAAGAGCAAAAAGAAAAAAGATAAAGAGCGAGACCGAGAGAAAGGATCCAGGGAGAAGAAACACAGCAAAGGAGGAAGTGGAGGGAAGAAAAGCTGTCCAGGTGAGACATGTTTCACTTACTTTAAAGCTAATACTGATTGGTTGGTATTGTCATTGTTACATAAAATTGAATTTTACTGAATTTAAATGTCTCCTCCTCTGCAAAACAGATGATCAGTCTAGAAACCACGCCCACTCTCACAGCTCATCTGGTGGCATGTACGCTATGGCTCCACCCACCTCATCCCATCACCATCAAAGCATTGAACTGGTGGGCGAGAAGAAGAAAAAGGAGGAGGAAAAGGACAGAGACAAACATGACAAGGACAAAGTAAGTTAAATCACTTCCCTACACCAGTGGAAATGCCTTGACCGGTTTGATTTTATCATTAATTAATGCTTTGTACATCTCGTCAGCCAAAGAAGAAGAACACGACAGCCTATCAGGTGTTCTGTAAGGAGTACAGGGTCAATATCAACGCGGAGCAGCCCGGATTAGGTGAGTGCTGTTGTTCTGTGCACAACCTGTCAATCATCTGTGCCCGTTTCACGATTGGTTGAAATTTTGTTCTTTTTCCGCCTCAGTCTTCGGGGAGCTGAGTAAGAAACTCGCAGAGGTGTGGAAACAGCTGCCTGAAAAAGATAAACTGGTAAACACTTACCAGTCAACTTACCAGGGGTAGTTGAAAAGGATATGAACATTTTACTTTCACTTAGTCGCCCTCAAGTTGTTCCAAACCTGGAGGAATTTCTGTCTTCTGTTGAACACAAAGAAGATATTTTAAAGAATGTTGGTAACCAAACAGTTGCTGGTAGCCACTGACTTTCATAATATTTATTTATTTATTTAGAGTAAATCAAGACAGAATTTACATTTCTGGGCAAACTATCCATTTATTAAGAGCAATTTAGCGCTAGTTAATGCTAATAAAGTAGCCAGTGTTATTTTACTGTTATTTATTACTAAAGTATTTATTAATAATTTGAATGATCTTTTTATATTTTGAATTTGAATTTATATTTTCAGTTTTCATTAGATTTTTTTTCAATTTTAAGTTTTTCGACTAATTTTATTTTTTATTTTATTTCAATTACTGAAAATAACAAGTAAAATGGGTTTTCATGTTTAAGTGCTTTGTAAGTGTTTTGTAATTTCAGTCTATTTTTGTCCTCTTTCTCACAACAAAGGTTTGGAGACAGAAAGCTCAATATCTCCAGCACAAGCAGAATAAAGCTGAAGTTATGACGGTCAAGCGGAAAACTTTAACAACGCTAGTTAATGCTAATAAAGTAGCCAGTGTTATTTTACTGTTATTTATTACTAAAGTATTTATTAATAATTTGAATGATCTTTTTATATTTTGAATTTGAATTTATATTTTCAGTTTTCATTAGATTTTTTTTTCAATTTTAAGTTTTTCGACTAATTTTATTTTTTATTTTATTTCAATTACTGAAAATAACAAGTAAAATGGGTTTTCATGTTTAAGTGCTTTGTAAGTGTTTTGTAATTTCAGTCTATTTTTGTCCTCTTTCTCACAACAAAGGTTTGGAGACAGAAAGCTCAATATCTCCAGCACAAGCAGAATAAAGCTGAAGTTATGACGGTCAAGCGGAAAACTTTAACAACCTCAGACAGTAAAAGTAAAGGTGAGACCAAAGCTGATCAGTTTATACAAAGTTCTGTCATGAGTCTCTAGATGGCGCTGGTTCTAACTCAATCTGATTGGCATGGCACAGCTGATTGGTTTCTTTTCACATCAGCAGCCAATGAGCTGCTCCTCAACATTCAGATACTTGGCTAGTGCTTGCTGTAGCAGTTGCAGCACGCTTCAGAAACCCTCCACCTTCCCCAGCTCCACCTGTATAGATCTGCTACAGGGTGATCATGTAGGCTATGCTATATATGGGGGTTATTTCATATATGTTATGTGTATTTTCTACATGCTCACGGCAGCATGTTGTTGGATGTATTGGCAGCAGCAGCAGCGTAGCAGATCTATTCCGCCAAGACCAAACTCATTAACATTGTCATGTATATTACCATGTTAAACTTTCCAAGAGTTGTCATGACAGAATTCCAAGTTACCTATCTTATAAATTTAATTTTTACTCATGCATCAACATTTTTCTTGAGTAATTTCTTGAATAGCCCTGCTTATCTGTTTATCTCAGGCTCGAGTAAAGCTGTCAGTTTAGGGGTGGGGTTGGCCCCTCAGGGCCGCTCGTCTTTGGCTATGTCGTTGTCTCCGGCGCGGGTACCTGATGTGGATCCCATAGATGCAGCAGCTCACCTGCAGCTGCTGGGCGAATCGCTGTCTCTGATTGGACACCGACTTCAGGAGACGGAGGTTTGTGCTGCAGATATGTCCCTTGTAGGGGCCTGTCCACATATAGATCATGTCCATAAGCATCTCTGTTCATTCTGTAGGGGATGGTGGCAGTGTCTGGCAGTCTTTCGGTGCTTTTAGACTCTATTTTGTGTGCTCTTGGTCCATTAACTTGCTTGACAGCACAAGTTCCCCAGCTCAACGGCTGTCCACGCAACATCCTGGTGAGACACATTCACACACTAGTTTCCCCCCCCCCCAATAATGAACTGTTTTTATCCAAAACCTTTACAAAAGTTTCCTATTTGCAGTTGATATACAAAGTGTATGATTTCAACTCTTCACCCACTTTTTTGCAGTCAAATACTTTGGACAACATCGCTTACATAATGCCTGGACTATGAATCTCCGAAAAGACACTTACAAGAGACTGGGCTACATTTGGACGCATTCCCAGAAGCACCAAACAAGAGGACCAGAGTTTCTTTTTTTAAACTTTTTCTGATCAGTGGACATTTTTAGCCTCTGACATGTTTTTAAACATAGTATTTAAAATGTTAGTCATTTTGTATTGTAAAAAAAGATATCCAATTTTTAGAGGACACTTTTGAAGTTTCTCTTTTGTGTTTGTGTTTAGTTTTGTGTTTATGTCTGTTTTAAGATGTGTTTGTGAGTGTGATCTAGTTCACATGCTTTCATAATGTCCAAAACATGTTTTATACAATTATGTGCAGTTTCATTTTAGGGCCAAATGTTGTTTTGTTTTCTAATTTAATGTTGAGTTAATTTATATCAACAGCAGTTTAACTGCACTGTCATCATTTTATGTCTTACATATTGTATTTTTGTAATGCAAATGTTGTAATAATATTATAGGTTTCAACTTTTAGCACGTTTACAGGGCAAGCATGTATAAAATCATTTTAAAGGTGCAGTAAGTTTTTTCTTTTTCTTTTTATACCTTAAGAAATTCATAGTTAATTTCACAAATATTTTTATAATGATGTGCACAGACATGGAGACCCCAACCATATCAGTGGACAAGGTCCTCCCTCACATAACCCTCATTTATAGTACACTTTTGGTTGCAGAATAACTGGTATCAAATATGCCTATGAATTTTTTTTTTCGTGGCATTATTAATTGAAAAGTTTTGCTTAATGCAGTATCCAGTTCGACAAGTATCAGTATGCATTAAAAAATTACTTACTGCACCATCACTTTAGTTTACATTTAAAGTGATCATTTTAAAAAGACCCCAACCATATCAGTGGACAAGGTCCTCCCTCACATAACCCTCATTTATAGTACACTTTTGGTTGCAGAATAACTGGTATCAAATATGCCTATGAATTATTTTTTTTTCGTGGCATTATTAATTGAAAAGTTTTGCTTAATGCAGTATCCAGTTCGACAAGTATCAGTATGCATTAAAAAATTACTGCACCATCACTTTAGTTTACATTTAAAGTGATCATTTTAAACCAGTGATTGTTGGTAGTTTTTGTTTTTTTGAAAATTTACCATGGTAATACCTTGTTTTTGCAAATTTACCATGGTAATACCTTGATTTTGGAAATTTACCATGGTAATACCTTGTTTATGGACATGTACCATGGTAATACCTTGTTTTTGCAAATTTACCATGGTAATACCTTGATTTTGGAAATTTACCATGGTAATACCTTGTTTATGGACATGTACCATGGTAATACCTTGTTTTTGCAAATTTACCATGGTAATACCTTGATTTTGGAAATTTACCATGGTAATACCTTGTTTATGGACATGTACCATGGTAATACCTTGTTTTTGCAAATTTACCATGGTAATACCTTGATTTTGGAAATTTACCATGGTAATACCTTGTTTATGGACATGTACCATGGTAATACCTTGTTTTTGCAAATTTACCATGGTAATACCTTGATTTTGGAAATTTACCATGGTAATACCTTGTTTATGGACATGTACCATGGTAATACCTTGTTTTTGCAAATTTACCATGGTAATACCTTGATTTTGGAAATTTACCATGGTAATACCTTGTTTATGGACATGTACCATGGTAATACCTTGTTTTTGCAAATTTACCATGGTAATACCTTGTTTATGGACATGTACCATGGTAATACCTTGTTTTTGTTTTTTGGGGGGAAATTTACCATGGTAATACCTTGTTTCTAGAAATGTACCATTGTAATGTATCTCGAAGCTTCATGTCTAGTATAGTACCATGGTGTTTAAAAAATAAAAAATAATTTTTTTGCAGTGCATGTAACATAATTTACATAGTGGGATACATGAAGTCTTTGAGTAACCCCTCTCGTAAAAAGGTACAAAATCTGTGGTAGTGTAATATGTACCTTAATGATACTAATATGGAAAGGTACTGCCCCAGTGACAGCTTTTGTACCTTTTTTTTCCTTTTATGAAAGACTTATAAGACACATAAAAACACATGCCATAATTTTGTCCTTATGTTTCTTTCTCTTTATATGGCTTGGCATTTTTCCTAATAAACTACAGAATCCCTTACCGAGATGCTTGAAACAGACAAATATGTTTTTATTTTTTGGGTGTTTTCTCTTGCTAATTACAGTATGTTCCACTTCAACCACTCAAAGTAAAAATGAAATCATTTTATAAGCATCCTCATTAAACTGTCGGCCCACCCACTAGAAGGTGGAAGATCATTTTCATTTCAGAAAACAGCCTTACCAAATATAAAAAGCACACTTTTATGCTGTTGACCCACATATAGTGTAGTAATTGAGCTTTATTTGTGTGTTGAGACGGGTGTAAGCATAGCACACAGCCTGCTGATTGCAACACTCACAGCTTAGAGCAAATCTAAGTTTAAATGTCGCAGTTTAAGTTGCATTTCTGATGTTTCATATCATGAAAGGTGTTATGTGTCAGTTCAGTCTTTAGGTGGCGCTATTGCATCAAAATTATGTGATGCAGAAGTAGCAAAATTGGCTTTCACATTATTATATCCTGGTAATCTGTTTGTATAATGCATCATAAAGACCTGCTGTTTTAAGTAGTAAGTTCAATTAAAATTTTATGTAGTAAGTACACACACAGTTCACTTTTGATCTGTTTTTATCTTAATAAAATGATTACTTCAGACATTTCTTATTTATGTTCAGCATTCGTTTAAACCTGTTGCCTGCCCATGGATTATGAAGTAGCCCATTAATGTTTGATCTAAAAATATATATAAAAAAAACACATTTTTGCGGCACTATGCATATTTTATTCTTTTCATTGCTTGTTTCATTTTGTTCAGTCAGGTCTGGTGCTATGGGACCAGTTTATTTATCCTGGTTTTTAGGAAGTCCAACCCATGGAATTACAAGCTCCAATATTTGTGTGGAAAGAAAAAGATTGTTTTCATTGAGATATCTATAGCTGTTGTGCTTATGAAACATGATTTTCCACTTAAATATTCAAAATATGAAACTTGCTTTGGTAAACCCAGATTTGTATCGGTTTGTCACACCATTAACTGACGTTGATCAAAAACTATTTCTCCTTTAAACATTAAAAGGCATTCAATAAAACATTATATTTCGAACTCTGAATAAAGATACAATTATTGTTCCCTACTTTTTTGCATGTTTCATATGTTACAACAAATCAGCTGGTATTACTAAATAATAGTAAATATACTATACATAACCACTCAAACATGAAATACTAAGATTTTAAAATAAAGCTCAAGGTGTTTTAAATGCAAATCAAATGTGAATTAAAAAAGTATCAAATTCATTTGCAATGCAGTATTGTAATGAAATTTTCAGAAATTATGAATCAACCCTCATAAAACCAATAACACAACTTAATTATTTATTCTAAACTAAATCTAAAATGTAAATAAATCACATTTTCTAATATTATTAGTGGGAAAAAGGCAAATAAAAGTGGTTTCTTTGTAACTCATGTCTGTCTTTAATCACACTGTTTCTGTCTGTGGTTGTAGAGTTGAGACTGGTGCTGCTCGGCTCAGCGGGTGCTGGGAAAAGCAGTGTGGTCAATGCCATCCTGGGCGGCCCGACATCTGAGTCCGACTGTACAGGCCCTGAGACACCAGCCACTGACTGTCAGAAGAGACGTGTGACGCTGGCAGGACGACAGGTGCGTTCAGGTCTCACTTAAAACTCTGTGAAAGGCCACACTCAGTCTGCACAGATTTTTTAAAAATGTAAAATAAAGCTGCATCAATGCATTCAAATGATTTCCTAGTATGTGACTAGGCATATCAAAAGCATTTAATAAAACGAGTCACAGTTATGTTCTCATTATATTCACATTTTGTATGCATGTCATAAACCTTAACAGTAATTGTGCAAATTTAGCTGACTTTAAGCAAACTTTAACTGCCTTTTGTTCTTATAAAATCAGTAATTCATAAAACTGAGATGCCACCTGGAAGATTTAAATAAATATTAATTAAAATTGTAGTTTTTTGAAGAAATTAATATGTTAGCTCAATTTATATTTGTCTACAAAAATATTTGTCTACAAAACCTTTGATTCAAAAAGACAAACATAATAAAAAAATTAAATACAATAATGAGCGTACACTTGAGCATAATATTTACAATAGTTACATTTGGTAACATTAGATAAAAATGTAATAATTGTTAATTATTACGTTATAAGTATATATAATTTAGTGCTGTCAAACGATTAATCGTGATTAATCGCATCCAAAATAAAAGATTTTGTTTACATAATATATGTGTGTGCTGTGTATATTTATTATGTCTATATAAATACACACACATACATGTATATATTTAAGAAAAATGTTATGTTTATATATTAAATATATTTATCTGTAATATAAATAATATAAATATAATTATATACATGTAAATGTTTTCAAAATATATACTGTATGTGTGTGTTTTTATATATATACATAATAAATATTAACATATATTATGTAAACAAAAACTTTTATTTTGGATGCGATTAATCGCGATTAATCGTTTGACAGCACTAGTTTAAATATACTTTTAAATTATAGTTGTTAATTATTATTATTGTTATAGTTATAAACTACATTAGTTAACATCAACTAACAAAGAAAATTACTTCTAAAAGACGTCTAAAGCAGTTAATGGTAATTTCAACATTTACATTATTAAAAACAAAAGTTCTGTTAATACCATTTTATATACTTTACAATTTTTAAAATTTATTTTTATTAACTAACATTAACAAATGATGAATAAATAATGTAACATGTATGGCCTAATGCTGGTTAATATCAGTTAATGAATTAACATTAACTAATAGGGCCTTTTTGCAAAGTCTTACCAAATATATTATGAATAAAATATTCAATATTTAAAAAATTATATTATACATTCAATAAAAATGATTATAAAATATGTAAGTGGCTTAGTGTTACCTACAGTTAAAGTAATAACTGCATTGTACCTTATACTTAAACACCTCTTTACCATGGTAAAATCACTTTTTTATTTTGACTATTCAAATAGATCCATTAGTGCTGTATTATTTCACAGTGTACAGAAGGGGCCTTTTTCTAATCTTTATCTTCTTCTCTGCACAGGTGTCTGTCGTGGACACACCTGACTGCCTGTGCATCGAGCGTCCCGCTGAGGACGTCCGCCGCCAGTTTTCGCTCTTGGTGGCTTTGTCGGCCCCGGGGCCCCATGCTTTCCTGCTCTGTGTCCCTATCCACCGGCCCAGCAACCTGGAGCTCCAGATTTTGGAGACCATCGAGAAGGTGTTTGGCCCTGAGGCTGTCAGTAAACATGCAATGGTGCTCTTCACTCGCATGGACCGACTGCCTGAGGATGTTTCTCTGGACGACTATCTCAATACAGAGCGGCCCGACTTGCTAGAGCTCGTTCAAAAGTGCAGCGACCGACATCACCCGCTGCGGCCGGGGTCCAGCGTGGAGGAGCTGTTCATAAAGGTGGAGAAGCTGGTGGAAGAAAGCGGGACACACTTCTACACCTGCCCTCTGTTGCAGGAGGCAGAGAGGAGAGTGAAAGAGAAGGAGGAGGAGATCTTGAGAAGCAGAAGAGAAAAAGGAGAGGATGATTGGGAGGGAATAAGGGCCGAAGCAGAGAAAAGTGTGGGCGATTTGGTGGTTGTGGGAATCGCAGAGCTCTGCGTCTCCACACCTGACACCTCGTTCTTACGCTGGTTGTGGGACAGTGTGGTCGGGTGGCTCCCCAATATGGTGAGGGGCAGTGCTTTACTGGGGTCGATCGTGGGGTTGTTCGTCGGGGGGCCCGTAGGAGGGGCCATGGGAGCAACGGTGGGCTCTGTGGCGACGGAGGTGGGTAGACGGAAACAAAAAACCAAGTGAGCACTTGGAAATTTGGTAAGAGTTTATTGTAATTTTCATTATGTCACTAAGAACATCAAACACCAGATCAGTTGTTCTTGAACATTCAAATATGAATATATAGTCAGCTACAGAAGTCATTACAAACGCTAATGAAATGTTTTTCTATTTAATACATGCTTTTTTTCCCCATTACAAATTGTATTATTAATAGTGCTGTCAAACGATTTATCGCGATGAATCACATACAAAATAAAAAATTTTGATTGCATAATATATGTGTGTTCTGTGTATATTTATTATGTATATATAAATACACACACGTATAGTATATATTTTGAAAATATTTACACGTCTATATTTATTTTCATATTAATCACATACAAAATAAAACATTTTGATTGCATAATATGTGTGTTCTGTGTATATTTATTATGTATATATAATTACACACACGTATAGTATATATTTTGAAAATATTTACACGTCTATATTTATTTTCATATAATTTACATTCTAAATAAATATATTTAATATATAAACATAGCATATTTTCTGAAGTATATACATCCAAGTGTGTGTGTGTGTGTGTGTATATATATATATATATATATATATACACAGTACACACATATATTATGTAAACAAAAACTTTTATTTTGGATGCAATTAAGCGTGATTAATTGTTTGACAGCACTAATTATTAACTTAATAATTTGAGTTGAATTTAACAATTAATATCAATTTCAGAGTTGTGGATTTTGGTTTGTTCCCCTTTTGCTTTAATGACAAGCACTTTACACAAGTTTGTGTAAAACTGATAATGTTCATGCTTGCTTGTTTAATTTCTGATCCAAAAATAATTCAGAATACTAAAGTATTTCTTAATGTATCTTTGTAATCTTTAAATTAAAACATTCCATTTATATCTGTTTAAATTAGATTTAGAATTGAGATTTTAACTCTCTCTCTCTCTATATATATATATATACACATGTACTGTATATACTATTTGAATGCTCATTAACTAATGATCTGTTAAGCATAATATATACATTAATGTTTGTTAATGTTATTCATGAAAAATATTCTAAAGTGTTACCAAGCATTCAAGTGCTCAAAGAATCTTCATAGCTTAACAGCAAAAGCAAGTATTACAAATTCAATTTCTAATGGTGAGCAGAAGATAAGGGTTAAGCTGTGTCTTTGAGATCCATTTCTCAGACTTTTTGTGTGCACCATAAGTTTTGCACTAAAGCTTTT
This sequence comes from Sinocyclocheilus grahami, assembly GCF_001515645.1. Taxonomy (NCBI): domain Eukaryota; kingdom Metazoa; phylum Chordata; class Actinopteri; order Cypriniformes; family Cyprinidae; genus Sinocyclocheilus; species Sinocyclocheilus grahami. The sequence continues at coordinate 129,607 of NW_015505858.1, forward strand.
TTTTTTGCCTTAAACACTAGATGTTATGTGTTTTGAGTTTAAAGAGCAACTATTCATAAGCAGCGTATATGGAGCAATGGAGTGAAGATCACTGTCTTTACACTGTCACCAAATAGCTTTATTTCACACATGCACAAGTAAAAATCACAGTAAGCCTGAAGCGCTTTCTTTGAAGTGAGCATTGAACTCTAAGCACACTATAAACTCAGGATTTGTTTACAGGCCATAAACATCTCCGGATCTAGGTGCATAACTGTTTTTATTACATCACTGCGCTGCACTAAACAGCTGCTATGGAACAAACGCATGCTACACATTTTCAGACTGATCGCATGAGCATAAATGTAATAACGCTCCTCATGTAAGCGATTCTCATGTGCAATTTTGCCACTTAATTGGTTTGCAGTTCAAATGTTTCTGCAGCTGTTCTGGAATATGAAAATAAAGCTGCATAATGAAAACAATCAGTGATGGTGTGACTAATTTCCGTGTTTTATTTATACACGCATTTGCAATCACTGGTTTTAGCCATTGGTTTGGAGTTAAGAAATAATTTAATAGAAAAAAGCAAGCAAATATGAAATCCCATGCACATATGGCCATATATGTATGCATCCTATAGGCATATGTAAATATATTAAATACCAGCATTTATTTGTAATTAATTAAATTTGAATTTTCATATTAAAAAAACTATAGGCATATGTAAATATATTAAATACCAGTATTTATTTGTAATTAATTAAATTTGAATTGTCATAATATTTAAAAAAAACAATTTTAAAATATATTTTACCTATATTGTAATATATGTACGTATTAAATGTATTATATATATATATATAAAAAAATCAAGTTACATATATGCACATATAAAATATCAGATTTTATCATCGAATCATATATAATATACAGTGACACAAAGTATTTAGGCACTTTTGCACAATTTAAAGTCACATTTTTCTTCACATTTTATTGCTCAGTGACTTTAATCAACTGGTGTTGTAGAGATTTTTAGTGGGTTTAAGTAAGATCTCCAGTTCGCAGATGTGTAGTTCATCTCATTAGTTATGAATATGATCCATTATACTTTAATAACCAGAAAGTGTCCAAATAGTGTATATTGTGTACATTATATATATTATTTTAGCATTTATAACCTCACAAAGTGTGTTAATGATCTAAATGAATGAATGTAAATGAATGTTTTGCTTGAAAAGTGTGCTTGTGATATCTTTTTGTTTGTTATATAATACAAAGATTTTCATACACACAAGTGCTGCTTAAGTGTCCCGAAACTGTTTGAGGCCACCATATCATCTATCCAACACAATTTAAAGTCACATTTTTCTTCACATTTTATTGCTCAGTGACTTTAATCAACTGGTGTTGTAGAGATTTTTAGTGGGTTTAAGTAAGATCTCCAGTTCGCAGATGTGTAGTTCATCTCATTAGTTATGAATATGATCCATTATACTTTAATAACCAGAAAGTGTCCAAATAGTGTATATTGTGTACATTATATATATTATTTTAGCATTTATAACCTCACAAAGTGTGTTAATGATCTAAATGAATGAATGTAAATGAATGTTTTGCTTGAAAAGTGTGCTTGTGATATCTTTTTGTTTGTTATATAATACAAAGATTTTCATACACACAAGTGCTGCTTAAGTGTCCCGAAACTGTTTGAGGCCACCATATCATCTATCCAAGTACTGTACATGTATTGCCTGCCACATATCGCATTTCTGTATGGGATTTATCAGTTTAAACAGAAAGGATGTGTCTGAAAAAATCAGCCCATCGGCTTAGTCTTTTAACAGTTTCAGGAGCCACAAGCAGACAAGAATATTGTGAAAATGCTTTTATGCCACTGCAGAAAGACGTCAGACAGACAGATGCAAAGATGTCTCTCTCTCTCACCCTCTTTTGCAAGAGCAGGTTTATGGTTTTGACATTGACATAAGTGATAGTCTGCTAAACCCATCCATCAAAAAAACCCATCCTTGTACTTCTGCCTTCAGTATGGCAAGGCGTTTTCTTATGTGGGTGGTCCGCCCAGGGAGAGAGAGAGCGAGAGACACAAGCCTGCTCTCATGTTTCTAAGCACAGAGAGAGAGAGAGAGAGAGAGAGAAGTACAGAGAAAGAGCTTGCTGTGGGACGTACATCTGTCTTCCAGATGTGGCTTTCTGCAGTTGTTTGAAACAGGAAAAAAGAACGTTTAAAAAATAAAGGAAAATTGGTGCTAAACAGATTTTTATTGTCAGGGATTACGGATGTAGTGCTCTATAGATTACAGTATTGCAGGCTGTGTGTGACTCAGCCAGTACTGTATATTTTAACCTCAGATCCATCTTATAGAGAAACGATTCAGGAATGATGTAGTGCAGTCCCCTGCGGACTTGGACTTGTGGATAACGTGTTTAAAAAGGAACACCTGTCCAAATATTATTCTGTCCTATTGGACATGCGTCTGGAAGAGGACAGCGAGAGAGAGGGATGAGAAAATGAGGGAGAAATGTGTAAAAGAAAGCAATGGAAAGAATGAAAAGGAGGGGACTGTGGATTAATATGAGAAAAAAAACACTAAAAATATGGAGGGAAAATAATATAAACACCCGAGTTTGCTCCCTCACATAAAAAAACACTGAACATTCTTTTCATGGTGATATAGTTGGCTCTCAAAGGACCCGATGCCCTTGAGAACCGACACCGTAATGATTTGTGCCGGTATGCGTAACATGGGCCAAAGTCTGGTGGAGTCACAAGTGGCCCATCTTTAATACGGTAAGGATGAGTTATGTCACCGCGGCCCTCAGCGGAGATGTTGTTGTAAGGGCCTTGTGGTACACTCGGTGAGGAGCAGAAGCAAACTGCAGACGCCTCGACATTGCTCTCTTATGATCGCGGCCTGTGGCCTGAGAAAGAGCAAAGCCCAAGCGAAAAAACCCAGTGACACACACTTTTCCTGCGCGCACTGCATTGCTTTTGCCGTTAGCTCGCGCATGCGTTTTTCAAAATCAAAAAGCTGCAAACGCTTCGCTAACATGCAAAGGGCTGTGGGATAGATTACAAATGTAGGTTTTCTTACTTTTTAAAAAATATTTAAAGTAATATAATAAGATAACATTTTTACCCAGAAAATACCGTTTTGCCACTTTAAAACTAAGCCGTTTGTCACTATGGTCCCGACGACGAAAGTATATATTAAAAAAAAATATATATATATAAAGTAGCGTTTTCCGTTGGTTGAAATTTGTAATTGAAATTGCTTTTTTTTTAATGGAAATAGCTGAATATTTGTGGTGTATATCGGTTTTTGTTGACAAAATGCCTAAATTGACATAATTCACAAATGTTTTTTCAAGTCTCACACAATTCGCCCTTCGCCTGGAGTTTGATTGACAGGCGATCTGACCAATCATAACACCGAATCTGCCATTTTTTCTGACAAACTAGACAGGAGAGCAGATTAATGTCGGTGGACTTGAACTTGAAAAATGGTAGGTGATGTCTTTTTGCGGTTGAGATACCTTCTGATGTTCATTCATGTTCATTTCGTGCTATAATTAGTATAGAGGAAGATATGATCGGTTCACGTGCTGCTTGAACTGAGTCATGACACATTAAAGAGCCACAAACGGTATTAACGGCGGGTTGTCTGTGTCCTCTTTGCTTCGTGATGAATTTTTCACTGCGTGAGAACATGATATGTGGCCTGAGAGCTTAGTGTCGGATGTAGCAACAGTAACTAAAGGGGGTGAGTCTTTGTGAAGGGTCAATTAGCACCATATGAATCACATAGACGCTTGTTAAGATGCCATCATGTGCCATCCAAAATTATATATTTTTAAATAAAATGCTCTTTTGTCAAAGTAAAACAGTAATATGCAACTTTATTTACTGTATTACCATGAAAATACATCTTAACCCTGATAACCCTGACGTCTATTTGACGTCCACATTTACATCTGGAAGACGTATTTTTTAGAGTGTCCAAGGGACATTTCCTATTAGATGTCTTTAAGATTTTTATGATTTAGAATGTATGTAAAACTGACATCAGACGTCTGTCAGATGTATGTACACAGCAGATGCTTTTCAGATCAAGTGATCTATAACAGACATCTTGCAGACGTACGTGTGCTATCTGGGAACATATATGATCTTAACATAGAAGTAACAATGATAGTTACAAAAAATCGAATTAATCTAATACATTGAAAACAAGTATGTAAAGCAAAAATCGAATAAATCGAATTAAAGTACCATAAAGCTTTTATAATGATGCTAGTGGGTGTTATTATAAAATGTAGGCTACAACCTGTATTAATACGGTAAGGATGAGTTATGTCACCGCGGCCCTCAGCGGAGATGTTGTTGTAAGGGCCTTGTGGTACACTCGGTGAGGAGCAGAAGCAAACTGCAGACGCCTCGACATTGCTCTCTTATGATCGCGGCCTGTGGCCTGAGAAAGAGCAAAGCCCAAGCGAAAAAACCCAGTGACACACACTTTTCCTGCGCGCACTGCATTGCTTTTGCCGTTAGCTCGCGCATGCGTTTTTCAAAATCAAAAAGCTGCAAACGCTTCGCTAACATGCAAAGGGCTGTGGGATAGATTACAAATGTAGGTTTTCTTACTTTTTAAAAAATATTTAAAGTAATATAATAAGATAACATTTTTACCCAGAAAATACCGTTTTGCCACTTTAAAACTAAGCCGTTTGTCACTATGGTCCCGACGACGAAAGTATATATTAAAAAAAAATATATATATATAAAGTAGCGTTTTCCGTTGGTTGAAATTTGTAATTGAAATTGCTTTTTTTTTAATGGAAATAGCTGAATATTTGTGGTGTATATCGGTTTTTGTTGACAAAATGCCTAAATTGACATAATTCACAAATGTTTTTTCAAGTCTCACACAATTCGCCCTTCGCCTGGAGTTTGATTGACAGGCGATCTGACCAATCATAACACCGAATCTGCCATTTTTTCTGACAAACTAGACAGGAGAGCAGATTAATGTCGGTGGACTTGAACTTGAAAAATGGTAGGTGATGTCTTTTTGCGGTTGAGATACCTTCTGATGTTCATTCATGTTCATTTCGTGCTATAATTAGTATAGAGGAAGATATGATCGGTTCACGTGCTGCTTGAACTGAGTCATGACACATTAAAGAGCCACAAACGGTATTAACGGCGGGTTGTCTGTGTCCTCTTTGCTTCGTGATGAATTTTTCACTGCGTGAGAACATGATATGTGGCCTGAGAGCTTAGTGTCGGATGTAGCAACAGTAACTAAAGGGGGTGAGTCTTTGTGAAGGGTCAATTAGCACCATATGAATCACATAGACGCTTGTTAAGATGCCATCATGTGCCATCCAAAATTATATATTTTTAAATAAAATGCTCTTTTGTCAAAGTAAAACAGTAATATGCAACTTTATTTACTGTATTACCATGAAAATACATCTTAACCCTGATAACCCTGACGTCTATTTGACGTCCACATTTACATCTGGAAGACGTATTTTTTAGAGTGTCCAAGGGACATTTCCTATTAGATGTCTTTAAGATTTTTATGATTTAGAATGTATGTAAAACTGACATCAGACGTCTGTCAGATGTATGTACACAGCAGATGCTTTTCAGATCAAGTGATCTATAACAGACATCTTGCAGACGTACGTGTGCTATCTGGGAACATATATGATCTTAACATAGAAGTAACAATGATAGTTACAAAAAATCGAATTAATCTAATACATTGAAAACAAGTATGTAAAGCAAAAATCGAATAAATCGAATTAAAGTACCATAAAGCTTTTATAATGATGCTAGTGGGTGTTATTATAAAATGTAGGCTACAACCTGTATTCTGTTCATAATTGAAGAAGAGACATAGACTTGTCACAGTTTATAAAATTCTTAATATTATTATTAAATCTCTACAACACCAGTTGATTAAAGTCACTGAGCAATAAAATGTGAAGAAAAATGTGACTTTAAATTGTGCAAAAGTGCCTAACTACTTTGTGTCACTGTATATTATATATGATTTGATGATAAAATCTGATATTTTATATGTGCATATATGTAACTTGATTTTTTTATATATATATATATATTAATAGGCTAGTAGGCCTATACTAGGGTATGGAGAAGCTTGCATGTGTAAAGGATTACAATTTGTGATCTGTTACACCCAGTAGAAAAACAGGTTTTAGATTAGAAAATTGTATCAAAATTGTTAAAAGACTTCATATATATATATAAAAAAAAAAGCTCTAAAAGCATGATCCATGTAACTTACTGTAAATCAAAGAGATGCTGGAGATGACCTACACGCTGCTATAAGCCACAGCACACGACTGCTGATTGACCGTAAACAGCGTGACTCTTCTGAAACACATGATGTCCAGTGCCCAGCCCTGGAGAGAGGGAGCACTCCACCCGAATGGAGTTCACTCATCTTTTTCCTATTAGTGCTATTTTCATGTTCCTCCCTGTAGCGTGTGTGTGTGTGTGTGTGTGTGGTTGTGATTGTTTAGAATGAGTGTGTAACCGTGTGTGTGGCTTTCAGGCAACCTATAAAGCATTGATAATAGCCCTGCGGCCAAATTACAAAATAAAAATGGACCAACAAAAGTTTGCTTTCATAATAACATGTCGAGGGCTTATTTTTTTTATATGCACACAATCAAACTGTTAATGGTTATGAGGCACTGGCAACGTTTCGGTGCATAAAATGGTGGTGTTTATTTATTACATTTGTGAACACAACTGAAGCCTAGCTATGAGGTATGTGTTCTCAAAAGCACTTTACTTTTAAAGGTTTTCTTTGCAGTGTCTACATTCAGCTGGACTCTAATTTGAAGTCTTTTTGAAATGTTTTTGTTTCCACTATACAAGTACTACAATAATCAGAAAGAAAATCAATCTGTTTATAAGAGCTGTGCTGATACAATCATATGTAGATATTTTCATATTATTGCAGAATATTGCAGATACTACCATTCAAATGTCTGGGATAAATAAGATCTTTTAATGTTTTTGAAAGAAGTCTCATGCTTACCATGCTGCATTCATTTGATCCAAAAATGCAGTAAAACAGTAATATTGTGAAATATGATTGCAATTTAAAATAACTGTTTTGATTTAGAATATATTTAAATGTAATGTATTCCTCTGATGCAAAGCTGAATTTTTTAGAATCATTTCTCTAGTCTTCAGAAATGATTCAAATATGCTGATTTGCTGCTTAAGAAACATATTATTGTTTATATGGTGAAACAGTTGTGCTGCTTAACATTTTAGTGGAAACTGTGATTCATTTTTTTCAGGATTCTTTGATGAATAGAAAGTTCAAAATAACTTATTTGACATCTCTTTTGTAATGTTATCAATGTCTTGCTAATTAAAAGTATTAATTTCTTTAAAAAAAACATGACTATACTTATCAGATATATGGAACAAGAACAATAATAGTTTTGGTAGAATATTTTAATGTTTCTGCTTATTTGTTTGTTTAATTATTCTGATTATTTCCTTCTAACTACAAGTTATATGAACAACATTTATGCGACTTTTCATCAAAGCATGTACAAGGTATTCAAGGGACACATTTTGCAAATTTACTGAATCACTTAAGTGAATCAAGAGTCACTGAATGAGTCATCCAAATGATTTATTTAGAATATATTTAAATGTAATGTATTCCTGTGATGCAAAGCTGAATTTTTTAGAATCATTTCTCCAGTCTTCAGAAATGATTCAAATATGCTGATTTGCTGCTTAAGAAACATATTATTGTTTATTGTTGGTCCTATTGTTATTAATGGTGAAACAGTTGTGCTGCTTAATATTTTAGTGGAAACTGTGATTCATTTTTTTCAGGATTCTTTGATGAATAGAAAGTTCAAAATAACTTATTTGACATCTCTTTTGTAATGTTATCAATGTCTTGCTAATTAAAAGTATTAATTTCTTTAAAAAAAACATGACTATACTTATCAGATATATGGAACAAGAACAATAATAGATTTGGTAGAATATTTTAATGTTTCTGCTTATTTGTTTGTTTAATTATTCTGATTATTTCCTTCTACATTTATGCGACTTTTCATCAAAGCATGTACAAGGTATTCAAGGGACACATTTTGCAAATTTACTGAATCACTTAAGTGAATCAAGAGTCACTGAATGAGTCATCCAAATGATTTAGTCAGTCAGTGACGCATTATTCAGTAACTTGGATCAAGACTTTTGAGCTTTTCAGTATGATTCATTAAAAAATGTGAACAAATGAGTGTGACTTCATTCAGAAGCACTGTTAGAATGAGCTGTTCAGTCTTAATGCAGATCATCAAGAACCGCTAACGGCTCCTAATGCCGTGGAAATCACTGCTTTACCGCACATACCTCATCTGAACGCAGCCTTGAGTGATCTTAAAGTGACTCAAGTGTGAGTACTAATGATCCTTCCCTCAAATCACAGTGGGACGGGGGCCTTGCTGTGCTCCGCGCAGGCCTTTAATTGATTAATTGTGCGGGCCTCACTAACTGACATGTTGCTGCTGGTGAGCGGGTACGGCCCACGTTTGAAGTGCAGGCCTGCGGGATGTGTTTGAACATACCATAGAGTGATCGCTGCTCTTTGTAATGGACACCGCTCTGCGGTCTGATCGTGGCTCAGGGTCAAGCCAAAGCAAGCATACTGTTCCTCCCATTACCAGACACAGCGAGAGCTCTGGATACTGCTTCAAGGATGAATTAATATAATGCAGATCTGACCAGAATTGCTCCTGTCCAATACAGCGGATCAAGGTCTTAATCCTAGCCTGACCGCACACTTGCGTAATGGAAGAGTCAGGATACCGTCATGCAATGTCAGTCTGACAACTAAAGAGACTGAAATGCTAATGGAGCAATTACATAATTCAGGGCTGTCTTTGTTTTCTGATAGATATGTTTGATCAAGAGGCTAATGTTAGTTCTACAACACTTACCAAAAAGACAAAAGCTAAAAAAAAAAAGGCGGTTTGAAGTGACAAGAAACATAAAGCCTGCGGAACACATTTTCTTTGATGCTCTAGCTAATAGATACTTTAGAACTTGTGTTCAGAAGTACTATCAAGTTGTGTTATTTTAAATGCAAAACATGCACACGCGAGACCTTGGGCTGAAGAGGACTGTAAAACAGGGATCATCTGGTGTCAAGGCAGGGAGAAACGCTACAGTTAGGTTTGAATCCAGTTTTAGTCTCATTTAAAGGAACAGTTCACCTAAAAATGGGTTTTGTGAGCTTTACAGAATGCAAAATAGCTGCTTACATACTCTTCAACCATTTCTCTTTGTGTTCCACAGAAAGAAATGACAGCATGCGGGTTTGGAACGTCATGAGGGTGAGTAAATAATGACTGGGTTTTCATTTTTGCGTGAACTAATCATATAAGAACCCCAACCCCAAGTTTCTCATCACCCAATAAATGGAAGACAGAAAAATGATGAGAGGAAGGCAGAAAGAGAGAAAATTACGTCCTTCATTTGAAATCTCAAATGAAAGGCAGTGTGTTGGGCTTAAGGGCCAGACCTCTGATTTTCACTGTGGTCCTTTTGAAAGCATGCATTAAGCAGAAGACTGGGAGTGAAGGAAAAATAGAAAATAGAAAACAGAAATCGCTGCAATTTGTCTATGGGGGAGGAAATAATTCCCTGGGAAATTTCATCAGTAATGTTCCTTATTTATGAAAGAAAGCTTTAACCCAGCTAAAAAGAATGACTTCTTGAAGTCGGAAAGAAATGAAAATTCATGATCTTATTGTGAAAGATTTACAATTTATTTTCACAACTTCTGTTCCTTTCCTACAGTCGTCTGCAAACTCACATTCAGATCTGCCTCGCTCCAATCAACAACAGATTAATTAAACCAAGTCCCATCCTACATTTTTCCTTTTTTTTTGTTAATTATTCTGTTTGTCTCTAAAATTAGTGAAACAGCATATTACTGTTTTGAACAGACTATGAATGGGTTGTGAAAACAATTTCTTATTGACTTTAATCCTATTTCATGTTGTCTCTAAAAATGTATTTACTTGATTTAAAAAATGTGTTTATTTCTTAAAAAATGCATTATTTTATTAATATGTCTGTCCCCCCCCCCTTTTCCCCCCCTCAGATTTACATCCAGAGGTGGCCTTTCCGCCTCATGTATCTGGACTTCACATTCTTGAGTCTTGAGGTTTTTATTTCATCTGTTATCACAATGCCCTGTGATTTTGCTGAAACGGGGCAACACTAGCATGTTTGTGTGTGCGTGTCATGAAAGGCGGGAAAAGCAGACGTGCTGCGGCCTCTTTGATGCACTTTGAGTCAGGCACTCGGAATAGACATGAGACAAAAAAACTAGGAGAGTTTGCATCTGTGCAGCAACCACTAATGAACCGAGCACGACGCTCCTTCACTCTCCAGTGACTCAAAGTCACTAATGTGTGCAAACTATCGAGCTGTCTGTCATGGCCAATGAAACTGGAAAAGATAGCTTCAAAAGAGCATGAAAAAAAAAACCCTGTCCTGAACTTCCTGAGTGATGCAGCCCTTCTCAGAGGGAAACAAAACACTCCGCCACATCTGAATCTCTGTTACAATTCTTCGCTTTCCAGAAAGAGGTGAAAAAAGCTGAAAAGGAGGGGATGTTGCATTGTGACCAATATGCTCTCCATATGTCTGACTGCAGCCGCTGTCTTTCAACCCGGCTCATGTTTTTATTTTTAATGGAATTTGGATTTTCTTCCACACATCTATTTATCTAGCTTTTATTCTCCAGGGATTTATATGTGTGTACTCAATGAGCGTACATTCGCTGCCGGGCCATCCGTTCACAACTCAGGTTATTGATAGGTTGCTGTTTGAGACGAGACTGAATAATGACTTGAAGCACAACTTGAAGCCTTCTTGGCAGATGTCTAACACCAGCCACATCATCGCCACCGTATAGACTATCATCCGTGCAGTGGTTAAAATTGCTATCATACGCTTCTATTCAGCATCGAGATGGCAGACAAAACCAAAGCTGGCACATCATTTCATACCAGCTGGACTGGTACAGTGATATATGCTTGGCATCTGGCAATCTGCTTTATGACTTAAGCATCCATGTTTGAGTGAGAATTTTAGCATGATGATGTCCATCTGCCACTATAAAGGCCCGTTCGTTAGATCATAATAGTGACTGTGTGCTCCAGATTTTTCGAACTGATTGGAGAAACTTTATGAGCGTGCGTGTGTGTGCGAAAACCAGGGTGGTCTGGCTCTGAGTAGCTTGTGCGACCGTCACGACGGAACGGTTCTCGACGCACTCCGACCGCCGTGAGATACTACATAACAAAGACACCATTGATGCTGACCTTTTGCTCTTTGGTGAAAACCCCCTGACCTCTGACTTAAGCAAACATTCAGAGATACACACCATCCTGCACTTTCAAACACACGTGCAGACTCTCCCGTGTTGCAGTTCTGTGGAATGCATCTCAGGTGCAGGGCCTGTCCTGGTTCCAATTAGGCGAGTATAAATTAGCGTGACTTTCCCCTCTTCTATCCAAACATTCTCTTTCTCCCAACCCGTGCTATCTAAAACCCCCTTCTCTCCTTCCACACCTCTCTTTCATGCCCCCTCCTCTTTCACTCATTCCCTGACCACCCTCCCATTCCTCACCACATAAATTTCCTCACTTTACAGCTAACGTCTACACTCCCTACCGACACGCACTGTGTATGAAGTTTAGCAGGCGATATCTCGATTGCTCTTTTATTGGGATCTATGAATATACAAATAATAAATAGTACAAAAGAAACATAAATTATATTAAATAAATAGTAATTTGTTCCTCTACCTTGTTTCCATCCTTATTACCAATGTAATGCTACATTTCTGAACACTTTTCCTGCTGCTTGAAACGTATCAGTAAATGAGTCCATTTGCCAAATCTCAAGTCATGGTTGAGTTCATACAGTGTATTTTTTGTTTCTCACGAAAGCATTGTTATTTGTAAATTAGGTATTTTCCAGATGTTTTATATTGGGCAGCATCATTGCATAATGAGGTGGAATTAATGTAAGGAGCAGTTTTTAAGCTACTTCCAAAAGGTAAATTTAATTTTAAATGTTGCCTGAGAAGTAACCCCAGCCCTTATTTTAAAACCATTTAAAATGGCCATTAAATGACGTGGAAGGGTTTTTTACAGACCCACCGTTATACCTCAAGAGACCACCAAAGATCTGCTATGGACTGGACCATTATTTTATTTGGAATGATTTTGCAGGCACTTACTCATGGACTCTGGTCCATTTTGTCTCTTTTGCTCCTGGTGAATGTATAGGCCAGTGGTTCCCAAACCTGTCCTTGAGGACCCCCTGCCCTGCACCTTTTGTATGTCTCCCTTATCTAACACACCTGATTCCACTCATCAGCTCGTTAGTAAAGACCGCAAGAACTAAATTGGGTGTCTGCTTAGGGAGACATACAAAATGTGCAGGGCAGGGGGTCCTCCAGGACAGGTTTGGCAACCACTAGGCTATATACAGTATATTATATTTTTATTTATTTTAATTTTTTTTTTTTTTTTACAATTTTTGTTAGTAAAAATTGTAGCAGCTGTGGGATTTTTGTGAAATAAACATTCTCCAGGGTATTTTCTGTTGCCATCACTAAACCTAAAAAGGCCTACATAATTTTACGACGTTATATATTCTTTAGTCCCTTTGTGAACCATTGCACTTTTAAGGAAGTTTCCAAAGGTGAGGTTTTCAAATTTACCAAAAAATATTTTCAGTCGAAGCTGGGACAGAGACGCACTTCATCTTCCGTTTTTACCCTCCTTTATCGCGCGCTCCACACCTGTCACACCCGCATTTACTAGCGTAAACCGCAGCTTTAACAGGGAAAATAGCGAAAATAAGGAAATTTACGGAGCATGTCCTCCCGGAACTTCACAGGTTCACAGGAGTCAAATACTCCGAAGGCCGCACAGGTCTTTATATTTTCTTTCCATAGCCACTGTTTCATCTTAACTGCGCGCGAGACCCCCGCGTGCCCGCAGCGCGAGCCTTTCACGCGCCGCAACTCATCCGGAGGCGCGCAGAGAAAACACGAGCCTGGCCGCTTTATAGCCCTCCGGAGACCGATAAGCTCGCCCTGACCCCCTTAAATAAGAGAGAAGTGTGGTTCAGGTCTGGGTTTACCTCCCCAAGGGGGGTTGAAAGGGAGGAAAGGACTGAAAGAAAGAGACGAGGTGAGCCGTGAAGGGTTTGGGGTTTCTGTGATTTGTGAACGCCAGACACGAGTGAGGAAAGATTAAAACTGCCTCTGAGAAATACATTCAGTAACGCGAACTTTCTCAAAAACAAAAATGTAAAATATGTCCTATATGGCATTGGCAGTGTCTTTTTTCCTATTGTAAACGATAGATAGATTGATTGATTAACAATATATAGATAGATAGAAAAATAGATTAACTATAGATAGATAGACGATAGATAGATAGATATAGATAGATATAGATAGATAGATAGATATAGAAAGATAGAAAGAAAGAAAGAACAATAGATAGATAGATAGACGATAGATAGATAGATATAGATATATAGATAGATAGATATAGAAAGATAGAAAGAAAGAAAGAACAATAGATATATAGATATAGATAGATAGATAGATATAGAAAGATAGAAAGAAAGAAAGAACAATAGATAGATAGATATATAAATAGATAGATATAGAAAGAAAGAAAGAACAATAGATAGATAGATAGATAGATAGATAGATAGATAGATAGATAGATAGATAGATAGATAGATATAGAAAGATAGAAAGAAAGAACAATAGCTAGATAGATAGATAGATAGATATAGAAAGATAGAAAGAAAGAAAGAACAATAGCTAGATAGATAGATAGATAGATAGACAGAGAAAGATAGAAAGAAAGAAAGAACAATAGATAGATATATAGATAGATAGATAGATAGATAGATAGATAGATAGATAGACAGATATATAGATAGACAGACAGATAGATAGACAGACAGATAGATAGATAGATAGATAGATAGATAGATAGATAGATAGATAGACAGACAGATAGATAGATAGAAAATAGATTAACAATAGATAGATAGATAGATAGATAGATAGATATAGAAAGATAGAAAGAAAGAAAGAACAATATATATATGGATAGATAGACAGATAGATAGATAGATATAGATATAGAAAGAAAGAAAGAACAATAGATAGATAGATAGATAGATAGATAGATAGAAAAATAGATTACAGTTTTTCTCAGTCGCTTTGGTGCATTTCTCATATCACTATTTACATTTGCACAACAGTTAGTTCAACCTCCACAACATTTAGTAATTTGTGCACATCATAGTAGCAGTTTCTCATTCCTTCGAACAAATTGCAAATACTTTTGGACATGCATCAATTGCTTTCATACAACTCTGCTGTTTTATAACATTATCATTTGCTTATGTCATGTCAGTCAAAATTAACTATACTTGTGAATGCTGAATAGTCATTCCATATAAAACTAATAGTCCTCATTTCATTGCTTGAGTCATTACATACAAAAATGTTGAACTAGTTGTCCAAATCTGTCAAGCAAATTAAAAAAAAAAAATTTAATCTTTTTTTTCCTGAAAATGTCTCCTAAATTGAATAATTTCTCTCAGGTGAATCTCAACTTTCACTGATGAGAAGGGGTGTGTGAAGCATTAGTTGCAACCACTGATAAACCACTTCTCTACAATCACTGTCAGAGCTGAATCCCATAAACCCCCACTTTACAAGCATATATGAACCAAGCAGGACATAGTGTGTACCATTTCTACAATACTGTAACACAGAAATGGAAGGTCAGTCTCGTGGAAGAGGGGTGAGGGTGCGGGGAGGAAGGGGAAGAAGAGGCCAAGTACATAGGCGGATCACTGATGAAATCAGGGCTACAATTGTGGATCATGTTGTCAATCACGGCCTCACAATGGCTGAGGCTGGTCGAAGGGTGCAGCCAAATGTTGGGAGAACCACTGTAAATTAAATTATTCAAACATTTCGTCGGGAGAACAGGTGTGTATAAATGGACAGTAATTCAGCACTGAGCAATCTGCACTGCACTACTGTCATTGTGTCATACATGAAGCTTGCAGTGGGACAAGAACTTGTCACTGTACATTTTACATTTAGACGTACAGCTTTACTGCATCACACATTTAGTGTATTGTAGTGTTACAGTAAAGATTTGCCATATTTACTGTAATTTTACTCTGCACCACACAGGATTGCAAGACAACCTTGCAGAGGTGGAAGAGGGCCCCTTTTTACTCCGCAACAAGAGGAAGCCATTTGTGCAATGGTGATTGCAAACAATGCCATAAGGTTGAGAGCGATACAAAGTGCTGTTATAGAGGATGACAACATCTTTGGGAACATTGAATCTGTTTCAGTCGCTACAATTGACAGAGTGCTCAGGAGGAATGAAATGCGCATGAAACAATTGTACAATGTGCCATTTGAACGGAACAGCGACAGAGTGAAGGAGCTCCGTCACCAGTATGTACAGGTAAAACATGTATGTGTTCTATGCATATTCTAATATTCAGTGCTGTAAACTGTTTACTTTGTGTAGTGTCATGCACTGCACTTACATGACAGTTCTGTGTATATGTATTCACAGTGCATACTGTACAATATGTTGTCCAAAATGCATTATGTTACACAGGAAAAGTTGTTATAGTTTTTCTCACTCCCTCTTCTGTAATAAAGCATGTACTGGAGCTGGAGGGCAGGGAACCACTGCACACATTCATATACCTTGATGAGGCGGGTTTCAATCTGGCAAAAGGTAGAAGATGTGGAAGGAATCGCATTGGACAGGGCAACCATTGGTGTCCCAGGCCAACGAGGAGAGAATATTACTATGTGTGCAGCCATCTCAGAAAACGGCGTCCTCACCCATATCCCCCGTCTTGGTCGCATGTGAGGACATCACAGCAGAGGGTGGCTTCGCCACTCGAGGAGATACTTTCCTCGCTGCATTGCAAGAGATGATATTCGCTGTGATGTAGATGAAATTATGTGGCTAGACACATGATTACAGTACTATGTATGTTGTATGTTCAGTTCCAATATGTACTGCAATGTTGTGCACAGCTCTACCCAAAGGGAGTTTATGTTTGTTGTAAATAAGGGTGTATTTTTTCTTTTGCACAATGCTGTGAACAAATTAGAATTGCAAAGAGCATATGCAGTAAAAATGTGAAACATACATATTCAGTGTCTTGTACTCAGTTACCTCACTAAATACAGTAATGTGTAACTTTACTGTATTTTTCAAATGGCTGTGCAAATAGTATATAGTGCTGTCTTGAGCATTTTCAGGTAGTGTCACCAAGATCTGACTTTTTTGCATTGGAAAACATTGACAGAGTAAACTGTCATAATGAAAACATGACAAAGCCATTTGACTATCTTGTTCATAAACAATGGTGTCAGGACTTTTCATCTTGATGACACTGACACTTTCATTGACATGAATACTTGCTTTTGAAGAATGACCTATCCATTCTGAGCAAGTGACATGCTTTTGCATGTTATCAACTAGGTTTTGCAGTTTGTACTAATTGTTTTGAGAACTGCATTAACTGTTGTGCAAATGTAAATAGTGATGTGAGAAATGCACCAAAGCGACTGAGAAAAACTGTAACTATAGATAGATAGATTAACTATAGATAGATATAGAAAGAAAGAACAATAGATAGATAGAAAAATAGATTAACTATAGATAGATAGATAAATAGATTAACTATAGATAGATAGATAAATAGATTAACTATAGATAGATAGATAAATAGATTAACTATAGATAGATAGATAAATAGATTAACTATAGATAGATAGATAAATAGATTAACTATAGATAGATAGATAAATAGATTAACTATAGATAGATAGATAGACCAGGGTAATAGGTTATACGCCAAAATGTCATATCTTATTGTTACTTCAATATACTGTGGTAAACTGGTATTAGCTTCCACTAATATAAAAAACAATAAACAAAATTGTAGCTATGGTATTTTTGTGGAAAATGTAGTTTCCATCATTTTTTCCAGGACTAACCCTAAAATACCTAATTTTAAGATATGAACCATTGTAATATTCACAAAGTGAATTTATTTTTTCAGCTGTTCTGGGTGGTTACTGTTGCTAGTATGCGGTTATGAGGTAAACTGGGTGGTTGCTTACTGGCTGAAACCAAAACAATCCACAATTACATATAGTATTTATTTGGCAAGGGTTCCTTTTTATAAAAATAATGATGATTGAAATTGTAGAAATTAGATTGTAAAAACATTATTTTTGTACAAGCCAACAGTATCATACATTTTCACCATCTCATGTGAGTTATTACCGGGTGCCATCATAATAGCAATACTAATAGTTACAGGTGGAACTTTTTTGGAGCAGGTGTGTGTTTTCTAGGACTCTGAATATTTTTAAAGCATAGGCTTCTGTCCAGTTAGGATATCTCTAACAACTCACTGGTAGAAGATACAGCAAAGTGTGTAGTTTGTAATGGAATCCCATATACGTGATACATGAAACACTTAATGCATATTTTACCTTGGCCTGGTCTTCACTCCTCCACTCAACCTCTTCGGTTAACCTCATAGTCAGATAAGGAGGTCAAACTTTCACCTTTGTTACATGGAGGCCTGTCAAGTACGGCCCCCAGCGCTCTCGCTGTCTTTCATGCAGACTCGTGGAATGCTGTTTTCCATCTGTCTCAATCCAGGAGGAACAACTTCGGCTTGATTTGGCGTGTGATAGATGTATCCCACGCAACACCTGTGGCATCCTCCAAGGCTTCCATCCATCAAAAGAGCTTTATTGTGTGCCTAGAGCTGCCCCCGATGTAGAACAAAACTGGTTTATGTGTAAAGAAGATATATAAGGTATCGGCTCTTCCAACTTTCTGCTTTTGCCCACGAGTTTCTGAACTGATATAACTTTCCCATGGAGTTTCCCATAGATAGATAAATAGATTAACTATAGATAGATAGATAGACCAGGGTAATAGGTTATACGCCAAAATGTCATATCTTATTGTTACTTCAATATACTGTGGTAAACTGGTATTAGCTTCCACTAATATAAAAAACAATAAACAAAATTGTAGCTATGGTATTTTTGTGGAAAATGTAGTTTCCATCATTTTTTCCAGGACTAACCCTAAAATACCTAATTTTAAGATATGAACCATTGTAATATTCACAAAGTGAATTTATTTTTTCAGCTGTTCTGGGTGGTTACTGTTGCTAGTATGCGGTTATGAGGTAAACTGGGTGGTTGCTTACTGGCTGAAACCAAAACAATCCACAATTACATATAGTATGTATTTGGCAAGGGTTCCTTTTTATAAAAATAATGATGATTGAAATTGTAGAAATTAGATTGTAAAAACATTATTTTTGTACAAGCCAACAGTATCATACATTTTCACCATCTCATGTGAGTTATTACCGGGTGCCATCATAATAGCAATACTAATAGTTACAGGTGGAACTTTTTTGGAGCAGGTGTGTGTTTTCTAGGACTCTGAATATTTTTAAAGCATAGGCTTCTGTCCAGTTAGGATATCTCTAACAACTCACTGGTAGAAGATACAGCAAAGTGTGTAGTTTGTAATGGAATCCCATATACGTGATACATGAAACACTTAATGCATATTTTACCTTGGCCTGGTCTTCACTCCTCCACTCAACCTCTTCGGTTAACCTCATAGTCAGATAAGGAGGTCAAACTTTCACCTTTGTTACATGGAGGCCTGTCAAGTACGGCCCCCAGCGCTCTCGCTGTCTTTCATGCAGACTCGTGGAATGCTGTTTTCCATCTGTCTCAATCCAGGAGGAACAACTTCGGCTTGATTTGGCGTGTGATAGATGTATCCCACGCAACACCTGTGGCATCCTCCAAGGCTTCCATCCATCAAAAGAGCTTTATTGTGTGCCTAGAGCTGCCCCCGATGTAGAACAAAACTGGTTTATGTGTAAAGAAGATATATAAGGTATCGGCTCTTCCAACTTTCTGCTTTTGCCCACGAGTTTCTGAACTGATATAACTTTCCCATGGAGTTTCCCACCAGAAACAGATGTTTGGAGGGTGTGAGAGCAACAAACAATTGCTATTATTTTGGCAGTGCAGCGACTTAATTAAATGCGGTGAAGGATTAACAGTGATATTTCAGAATGTGTCATGATTACACTTGACGTCAAAGCATCGGTCGAGTTTTGATTAATTTAGACTTATCCTCAACTCTTGGATATGCTCTTCACAGCTGTGAGACCTCCAGTGTAGAGTGTAGGCACAGGGAGTGTCGTATTCTATGATGGTGTTCCCATTGCGAATGGCAACTGTGTTGTGTCATTCAACAAAATGAGTTATTAAGACTCAAACACTTTGCTACTTTTGGCTCGGCAGGCAATGCGTCCGACATCATTAGTTATTGGCACACAACAACTGGTCTAAAGGTCTCACAGTCTACAGCAGACACCCTCCAAGTTTAGTGCTTCTAATTTCAACATGGGCTTTCCCCCCCTCGTTCGCATCCACTCTTCTGTTCCAGATCTCTGACAGGCGCGGGTTTTATTTATTCACATTTTGCTCGGGGTGCAGGTTTTACAGTTCCTTTGGGTAATGCAGAGTTAATGTACAACTTTCTGTTTTTTTCCCTCCCTGCTCTTTAAACCTTCCTTAAGTGTTTAAACACCCAGGGTAATGACGTAGTGTTGTGAAAGTGAAAAACCATGCTGGAGTCGGAGACGCTGAAATGCTTCAGCAGTCCCTGAAGAGTGAAAGTGAATATAGGGGAGAGAGTCGGACAAGGGGGGACAAAATGGAAAAGGAGGTATTTAAAGAGGAGATTGAGTTAAAAACAAGCAGAAAGAACAATAAAGAAATAGTTAGGGCCTTTGGAAACTAAAGCTGGGCATCAATTCTGATTTTAATTTGATTAAAATTTGATTTTATTTACAATGTACAATTTTGCTCATAAAATAAATTCTTTTTCGGCTGCTGTAAATCAGGAATCCTGTAACTTCGTACATAATGAAAAAAAAAATTATATACTGTATATATATATATATATATATATA